>NC_030820.1:82255444-82523545 GCF_001704415.2 Capra hircus
AGGTGGCCTGTGATCTGAGGACACAGGGGACTGAACCATGAGGACAAACCGTGTGGAAGACAGGGAGGGGGACACTCCGAGCCAAGGAGCCACACCTGCCAAGGCCTGTTACGTGAGGAGCGGCCTGGAGAGGGGACAGGGTGGGTAAAGCGCAGTGCTGCAAGATGAGAAGCATGCTAGGCAAGACACAGCAACAAGTACGATGCGTTCCCTTAGACTAGAGCTATGGCACTGATGGCTGATCATCGTCAATCCAGGCCCTGTGTGTCGCATGCGGGATCAGAACATCGGGAGAAACTAGAGATCCATATGAAAGGTACAGAAGCCAGTTCAATTTACAGAGAAGCTGAGAGAACAGGGCATAGAGCCCCATGCATCCTTTGCCTAGGGGCGTCTTCCCAGTTTCTAATCTCCCCGTTGATGTCCTCACAAGATGCTCATCCAAGTCTGCATGACGCCCGCTGTCAGCTCTCTGATCCCCTCTAGTCTGAGGCAGGACCCTGATCTTCTGTGGACGCTAACCCCCAGTGCTAGCAGTCGGCTATTTTGTGGAATGTGCTCCTCTAGCGCGTCCTTGTGATCTGACTAGGGCATGCGTTTCTTCTGTTTCTCGCCAGATTGTCACGTTCGTGACGCTTTGTTCTCCTGGCTTGTGAGCCAGCTGTGTTTCATTACTGGTGGTGCGAAGTCTGGTTACTTGAACAAGATGATACCTGCCTGGCACTATTGTCTCTAAAAAGTAACTCTCCTCCCCCTTATAATTAATAATGTTTTGTAGAGAGGTAATTTGAGGCTAATTAAAATCCCATTCTTCTCACTTTTACCACTGGTTTTAACACCGCTAATATGCCTTGCTTGAATTATTAGTATGATTATTACTATGGAATAGAGATTTTCTAATGACATCATTTCTTTTACAGTTATTAATTTGCACTTTATTGTATGGAACCCTTCGTTTGATTCATACAACTATTTGTTTATGTTAGTGTGGACTCACCGATTCCAGTTTAATTTAATGAGTTGTAATGGTTGGATGGCATCACTGACTCACTGGACGTGAGTCTGAGCAAACTCCGGGGGATAGTGAAGGACAGGGAATGCTGGCGTGCTGCAGTTTACGGGGCTGCAAAGCGTTAGACACAACTTAATGGCCAAACAACAACCGTCTCTTACATCTTCACTAATTTTAGGCTCTAAATTTCCTTCATTTTAGCCAGCGGGGAGCCCCTTCAAGCTGCCTGCACATCTTTTTCACGTGTCCTCATTATTTTTTGAGACTTTTTTAGATTTCTGGTACAGCAAAGTGCTGCAGGCTATCTTGTTATTTTCCTGACGTGGACCTAGGGATCTGTCATGTCTCTGATGAGTCCTGGTTCCTTTCAATAGAGAAATGGAATTTAGAAACCACGATCTGGACACTAGCTGTGCTCATGGCCACTAGGGTGTCAGGGATTGTAGGATCTCAGGGTGGAGAACTCAGATCAGTAAATATAAAGTTCATTCCAGCGTTTCCCCTTTCCATTTTCCCCTCCCTTCTCCTATTCCATTTCAAAACCCTCCTCAGATAGACCACAACTCCCAGCAGACTGGCTGAAAAAAAATCACACAAAAAAGAAAGAAGGTAGATATTCAGGTGTTTTAAAATGAATCAATTTAGTGGTCCCTCAGTGAAATAATTTCTACTGACTGTATCTTGTTTCAGGCTCATTCCATTTGCAACCATATCCAGCCTCTTTTAATTTAAATAGTTCGTCAACCAACAGCTTTCCCTTCTAGGATCTTCTGCTGTCCAGCATCACTGTTGTGTCCTTCTGACGTAGCCAGTGGCCACATGGATTTTCCTTTTAGAAACCTCTTATTCGGGCAAGGCACAGAGAAGGGAGACGGATTGTAAAAAGTTTGTTCCAGTCGTTCAACCAAAAATGACGGACCGCTCTAGCAGTGAAGCAACGACTGTATCTCAGAAAAGGCTCTGATAGACGGCGCAAGGAGAGGTGAGCTGCGTCCAGAGAGTGAAGATCCAGAAACAGACAGTGTTTTCACCAGCCCTTAGTTTGTATTCTGCCTCATTCTTATTTGGAGAACAAATAAACACCTGAGAAAAGATAAAACTGCTAGATTCAATAGACTCTGCAGAAGACCTTCAACTAAGCACATCTAAGAGCAGCAGCAACGAGAAGCCGATGATGGAAATGTCAGTCTCCTGAACAGCTTCCTCTGCTTTATTTTCTGATGCCAGATACAAATTCACTCTAAATTCTGTCACAGGGTTTTAGATATGAGACATTGACAGTTGTTCAATAGTGGATTTTATATGAAAAGACGAGGGGTTTGCAGAAATGCCTGAGTGGAGATGCGTGGCTCATGGGGAAGTGAGCCTGCCCGACTTGTTTTCTAGGCTTCTTTTATCACCAAAGGCAAACATGTGACCCTGAGATCCCCATCGTTTATGCATCCTATCCAGCCAGTGCTAAGTCTTGCTGCAGTATTTTTGTCTTCTCACAAAGAAGTCATTCATTCAGTCAGTCAACAAATTCTGATAATTCTCTTCTATCCTATCAGCATGGGGTAAAAAGATGTGTCCGAGTTTCCTATATTTATTCACAGTTCTCTACTAAGTAGTGACTATGTGACAGGAATTATTCTCGTGCTGGGGATGACACAGTGAACAAGGCAAAAAGTTTGGCTCTTATGAAGTTTGTGGGAGATTGACATATGAATTAATGAGTGCTTTTCAGAAGCTAGTAAGTGCAAGTGAAAGTGTGAAAGTGCAGGTCTCAGTCGTGTCCGACTCTCTGTGACCACGTGGGCTGTACAGTCCATGGAACTGTCCAGGGCAGAACGCTGGAGTGGGCAGCCTTTCCCTTCTCCAGGATATCTTCCCAACCCAGGGATCAAACCCAGGTCTCCTGCATTGCAGGCGAATTCTTTATCAGCTGAGCCACAAGTGAAGCCCAGGAATACTGGAGTGGGCAGCCTTTCCCTTCTCCAAGGGATCTTCCTGACCCAGGAACTGAACTGGAGTCTCCTGCATTGCAGGCAGATTCTTTACCAGCTGAGCCACCAGGGAAGCCCAGAAAGTGCAAGGGAGGCAGCAAGACGGGCAGCATGATGGCTGCTGAGGCGTCTACTTTCAGCTGGATGGTCAAGGAAAGGCGTCCCTGAAGAAGCATTGCTGGATCTGAGTGACAGGAAGACCCCAAGTCTAAAAAGATTTTTTAAACAATGTTATTTATTTATTTGCTCGGTGCTGGGCCGTGTTTGCTGCGCGGACGTTTCCTCTCGTGGTGAGCGGAGGCTCCTCTCTCGTTGTGCCGCGTGGGCTTCTCACTGCGCTGGCTTCTCTCGTCGCGGACCACGAGCGCTGGGCCTGCGGCTCCGATAGCTGCAGCGCGTGGGCTTGGCGGTCGCAGCTCCTGGCTCTAGAGCGCAAGCTCAACAGTTGTGGTGCAGGGGTCTTCGTTACTCCAGGCACGAAGGATCTTCCTGGATCAGGGACTGGACCCATGTCTCCTGCGTTGCAGGCAGACTCTTTACCACTGAGCCACCAGGGAAGCTCCTAGCAAGATTCTGAGGAGCATATTGGAGACAGTGATAGCCCTTCCATTATGAAGAAGCAGTAGATACCAGCTGAGCATTCCCTGAAAGGACAAGTGCCTCAGGGAAGTGCATTCAGTGCGGGAGGCGGGCAGGCAGCGGTGCATTAGGAAGGCTGGGCGCAGGAGACAGGTATTAGAGATTAGGGAGTATTTCAGAAGGGGATGTGTCAGAAGCCTTGATGATGTTCCAGTTTCTTCAGCAGTTAAGAAAAAGAAAGATGTGAAGTCAAATTAACTTGGGCAAGGCTGAAAGCACAGGCGTGTTCAGGCAGCAGACCCGGGTGGAGACACTTGAGCTTACAATGGAAATGAGGCTGTGAGTGACATGTGGGAATGAGGAAATACAGCTTTTAAGCTCTGCGCCAAGGACTTAACACTCGGTTGAGCTAGAATTTGATTGCTGTGATTAAAAAAAAAAACAACAAAAAGTTAATGACCCTCCCAAGCCACCTAGACCTATGGTATTCCTACAGTTTCTCCCAGTGTCTGAAAATTCTTGACCACTGCAGAGCTTGAGTGTGGCTGAAGATTGACTCTCCGAAATAGAGCCCGTTACTGTAAAAGCCTAGGGAAGAGGCTGAAACTTTGATTTCCATCTGTCTGACTCTTTACATTTCGGTTTGTTCAGAGCTCAGAGGGGCAGAGACGTGTCATGACTCTGTGTCTCTCAAACCCCCCCACCCAACACAAATCCATAAGTGACTGTACGGCCCCTCTAAGGGGAGAGATGCCCGGCCCGAGGCGGCCTCCTTCCCTGCCTCGCGTCCGCAGCTCTGCTCTCACCCGCGGAGAGAATGGGCTGTCCCGCAGGGCCCGTCTCAGCAGTCACTGGTGACGCGCTTCTGTCGACCAGGTTTTGTGCTGGGTGATTCGGGATGTGAAACCCTCACGCTTCAGTGGAGAACTCGGATCCATGTGAGTGATCCGTGATCCGTTTACCTTCGCAGCAAGGCCGTTCTCGACTCCCCTTTGATAGAGTCGCCTCAACCCTGACCCCTTCTCCACCCCATCCCCTGTCACGTGACTCTGTTTACTTGCCTTGCTGTGCTTGTCACAATGAACTGAGTTACCTGGCTTATTTCATCGTTAAATCACGTACTGGAGGCCTAAAGGGCAGCTCCATGAAAGCTACAACACTGCCTGTTTCGGTCACCACCGCCTCCTTTAAACTAGAATGTGGTAGTTGCCCAGTAAACATGCTTATTGTTGACAGAACTAATTAATTATAAATTAATAGTAGAATATCACTTTATCAAAATGTCGGTGGTGAGGTATGGGGACATCTTCCTTGGAAAATCAGGACTGGCTCGGAAGAGAGAGTGCTGTTGCCCTGAACCTGGATGGCTGCTGGGTCCGGGTGCAGAGGAGGGTCTGGGTTACGAGGGGGCCTAAGTACAAACTCGACGCCAAAATTGCGGCTTGTGTTTTCGTTGGTAAAACATTGTGTTTATTTTATGTAGTTTATTTTGACTGGGCTGAGCCTTCACTGCCGTGAGGCTTTTCTTTAGCTGCTATGAGCAGGGCCGACTCCTTGGCTGCGCTGTATGGCCTCCCCCTTGCGCTGGCTTCTCTCGCTGCAGAGCGCGGGCTCCTGGGGCACAGCCTTGCCCCGCGTGGGCTCAGGAGCTGTGCTCCGGGGCACAGCCTTGCGGCGCGTGGGCTCAGGAGCTGTGCTGCCTGGGCTCTGGAGCACAGCTCAGTAGCTGTGGCGTGTCAGCTTGGTTACTCTGCAGCGTGTGGGATCTTCCCATGGGAAGATCGAATCCATGTCCCTTGCATGGGCGGGGATTCTTTCCCACTGAGCCACCAGGGAAGTCCCACGTTGTAGTTTTATTCAATGGGTACTTGAATAATGATTGACCTTTATTCCTTGTCAACTTGCACATATTTCCAGTGGGACAAATCTTACTGGGTTTTTTCAGCTGTACAAAGAAAGTTTAAAATAGATTCCCCCACTGGGTTCATACAGAGAATACTCACCATGCCAAAGTTGTTTTTTTTTTCTCTCTCTCTTTTTGTGTAAGAAACTCTCTAACAGTGAAGGGCACCTATCCCAACTGCAAGACTGTGGGTCCAGTTTGAGCAACGGTTCACTGAACAATAATTTTCTTCAGTTGAATCCTGCTCTTCCTGGGGAAATGCCCTCTTCTCTTGACGGCACAGAGACTCCAGAATGAGAGTCGTCTGGGTGTGCTTTCCAAGTCAGGCCTATTGTCACCCAACCAAAAATCACTCATTAAGGACCAGGACATCCAGCGTTGGCCCCAGCTTTATCTCTGAACAAAACAAAATAAATGCGCACTGCTGCTTCTTTACATCACCCATGAGCAAATTTTATCACAGTGTCTTTAACACTTTATCACTCACTAAGTTTTATACTTGACTTTTCCATGGATAATGTGCCTTTGGTGGGTACAGGCTTGTCTTATTCTCTTTGGTATTCCTGGCCAGAGGGGCCTCAAATATTAGCTGAACGCATGAGTTTTGTAAATGATAACATGAATAAACATCAGACTCTGCAAATTACCATAAATATTGAATATACAAAATATATTCTGTACATATTTGCATGGCTTCTCAAGAGTAAATAAGAAATGTTTAATGTCCATCATAAAGATGTCTATTAACACTCTTGTTCAGGTTTACCTTTTATAATGATAACCTATGTGCTAGAAGTATAAGCATTTTGGATTAGAGCCAGAAATTTACTGGTTGAGGAACAGGGACAAATGTTATCACGGATTTCCTTGTAGACACACCATGTTTGGGTCTTCACTGGACATTTTTAAACTTCATTCATTTCTTCCTTCTTCGGCTGGGCTGGGTCTTGGGTCCTGCGCGGGCTTTTCTCTAGGGGAGGCAGGCGAGGGCTCCGCCATGTGAGGTGTGCAGGCTTCTCCTGGAAGGGGCTTCTCTTGTTGCGGAGTCCGGGGGCGAGGTGCAGGGGCTCAGGAGTCACGGGCCTGGGCCCAGCTGCTGCACAGCACGTGGGATCCGCCCGGATCGGGGGTTGAATGAGTGTCTCCTGCTTCTCGAGGTGGATTCTAACCCCTGGACTAGCCAGGAAGCCTGGTCTTCACTGGATTTTCATCATCTGGCAGTAAATGCAAATTCAGCCACAGTAAAATGAATATTTTAATCTACCTTTATCTAGTGGTTTAGTTTATTAGAATTTTTACATAATTGCTATGTTCCATTGATAATGTACTTCATGTCAAGTGTCTTGATTCAAAAATCATATAATACAAAAAAAATTAACTATTAGGCACCTACTGAATGACTTACTCCGTCTGTCTGACTCTGTGCGAAGCCATGGACTGCAGCCCATCAGGCTTCTCCGTCCATGGGATTTTCCAGGCCAGAGTACTGGAGTGGAGAATCCCAGGGACAGGGGAGCCTGGTGGGCTGCCGTCTATGGGGTCGAGCAGAGTCAGACACGACTGAAGTGGCTCAGCAGCAGCAGCAGCAGCAGCAGCATGACTTACTGTTCTGACAGCTGGCTCCCCAGGTGGCGCTGGAGGTAAAAGCCCATCTCCCAACACAGGAGACGTAAGACACGCGGGTTTGCTCCCTGGGTTGGGAAGAGCCCTGGAGGACAAAATGGCAACCCGTTCCAGTCTGCTTTCCTGGAGAATCCCAGGGACAGAGGAGCCGGACTCGGAAAGAGTCAGCACTGAATTAGCACGTATGCACATGCTTATCATTAAGCAGCCTCATCAAGTTAAGTCTAACGACACTAAATTAGTAATAATTAGTACAGTTCCTGTGCAAAGGAATATGCAATAAGCACATGCTGGAAGTTAGATTATCGTACTTAAATTTCTCTTCTCTACTGAGTTACTGTAAACTTAAATTCTAATTACAATTTTTGAAAAAATTGATAAAACTTATGTGATTGTCACCATTTATCCAGCTCAGACAGAAAATCGAGGAATTATCCTTGCCAGGCCCTTCTTGATGGAATCTGTCTGATGCCCAGTCTCTGATATTTCTCCAAGGATGAAAACCAGAACATTCTGGCAGATTGCACAAAGGGTGAGATGAGGCTTTCCACAATTCCACCCCCTTTCGCTCCTCACGAGAGTAAGCCGAGCCACCCATTCTCTGAGTTCAGAGGGCGAGATTTGGTTTAACTTTTTATTGTATGTAGGAGTGCGGCTGACTGACAGTGTTTCAGGCAGCAGAGGGGCTCAGCCGCACGTGCGCCTGCACCCGTTTCGCCCACACTCCCCTCCCCTGCAGCTGCCTCGCACCGAGGGGCAGAGCTCCGTGTGCTAGAGTCGTTTTCCTTAGCCTCGCAAAGGGAATGGGCGCCACCTCTAAGACCACAAGGGCTGCATAGATTGCAGGTTTCCGAACTCAAGCTGAGAAAATGCTTTCAGCTATCTGAAGCTGAAAGGGGGCTTCCCTATGTGGCCACAGGGATATTCCAAGGAACCTAGGGCAGGAAGACACCTGGGATCAAGCAGATGATGGAATCAGGACGTAGCCCAAAGGCAGTTTCTCTTTCTTCCTCTCTGAGCCTTTTCTCATATTAGCTTAGTCTGTGTTCTGTTCCCTTCCCTGCTCCACAGGTTGGGTAAAATATCGACACCCTGCACTTTCACTGAGGCAACCTCTCTCCCTCTCTCTTTCACTCTCTGCTAGATGCTTCTAAAACAGTCTGTTCTCCCCAGGAATAGATCCCCAAAGTATCAACAGGATTCATGCCCCGCTCGAGTGTTTACACACCCCAGATTCTGCTGGAGCTTCCTGGGGCACTTCTGTCGCCGTTCAGTTGCTAGGTCGTATCTGACTCTTTGCAAGCCCATGAACTGCATCATGCCAGGCTTCCCCGTTCTTCACTATCTCCCAGGGTTTGCGCAAACTCACGTGTTTGAGTCAATGATGCCATCCAACCATCTCATCCTCTGTCACCCCTTCTCTTCTTGGCTTCAGTCTTTCCCAGCATCAGGGTCTTTTCCAATTAATCAGCTCTTTGCAACAGTTGACCAAGTATTGGAGCTTCAGCATGAGTCCTTCCAGTGAATATTCTGGGTTGATTTCCTTTAGGATAGACTGGTTTGATTTCCTTGTCCAAGGGACTGTCCAGAATTTTCTCCAGCACCACAAATCAAAAGCATCAGTTCTTTGGTGCTCAACATTCTTTATAGTTTAACTTGAACATCTGTACATGACTACTGAAAGAAACATAGCTTTGACTATATGGACCTTTTTTCAGCAAAGCAATGTCTCTGCTTTTTAATATGTTGTCTAGGTTTGTCATAGCTTTTCTTCCAAGGAGCAAGCATCTTTTAATTTCATGGCTGCAGTCACCAGTGATTTTGGTGGCGTAAGACTGTCAAATGAGATATAAAAAGACAGAAGTACAATTTTGCAAGACATCTTCTTAAAGGGAGTCACATGGGAGAGAACCTTTTAGTCCATCTTGCTGCGTGATTGATAAGTGTAACTGAAGCAAACATGCAGCAGAAAGGACCATGGGAAAGATGGTAAAACGTGGAAAGACCCATGGCATAAGAGAGTCAACGAACAGCAAGAGATTAGGAGCCTGAGGCCCTGAGACCACGCTCCACAGGAAGAGTCCTGCAGCGCCAGTTCCTGGAAGCTGGTGTGAGAGTTAAGCCCACGTTTCGTAAACTGCTGTTAACTTTTTCTATGTTAGTTTCTTAGTGTGATCCTAGCTGATAGGTATTACTTCTCTCCTCCTGTCTTCCCAATATTCTTTGTCTCTTACATTTTTTCTACTCTCTTACTATTTTCTGAAGACCTTTATCCCTGATCCTGTGACTGTTCATGAGGCTCTTTCACATTAAACGAAAGTGATGGCCCCTCCAACTCCCACTTGGTGAGAGAACCAGCTGTGATGTCTTTGTGAAAAAGAGGGACTTTCTAAAGATTCAAGCAGGCTGTGAGTGGGGGAGGTGGAGTATTCAGAGGGGAGTCTTGGAATAAATTGTTCACTGAATCTCAGGGAATATCCCTTGAAGCCTGAAAAGTGTCTTCTGCTAAAATGGGTAAACCCAAACACCTTGTTACACAAAAATATTACATTTATGGAACTCAGCCCTTCAAGAAAGTAAAGTTATCTCCAATGTCAACAGGTTCAGAAAGCATTTAGTGAGTATAGCAGGGCTTGATCAATAAGGCACTCTGAAGCGTTCTCTAGAGGGCACGCTTGATCTTGAAGTGGAGGCCAAGGAAGGGCCACATTCTCTTCCATGGTGTCTTTTTCAGAGTTGCAACAAAGGAAAGATTCAGTCAAAGGATTTGGGTTGAAGGACCAAAGTGTTAGCCAATAAAGATTCTTAAATTCTTGTCACAGTTTCTAAGGAGAAAAAAAAGGAGGGAAAGTGCTTGTCTGTGGTGCTTATCCTCAAAGATTCAGAAGCACAACTCTGTGAACTACATGCATCCCAAAGGCGGTCACTTGGTCTGAGAGCCCAGCTGCTTGGAGATGCTTACTCTGATTCATTCGGCCAAAAGGGGGCAAAGCACTGCGGTGTTCACCCCGTCACTCAGCCACGCTCCCCTCACTTTCCCTTCATCAGCCGCCTTTCATTATATCTTTTTTACTGGGATGGTTTCTTTGGTTCACTGATAATTGGAATACTGGCCCTCTTTGCTGGTCTATAAATTTGGCAGTTGCTGCATTTATGGCTGTGTCAGTCTGACACAGTATTTCAGCCCTGGGAACTGTAGCAGGAGTTGATTTGTCGAGGGAAGGAAACATTCAGAATATCACTCATGATCTGGGTTGGAGGCAGATCTGATTTAACTGTTGCTTCAGCAGATCAGTTGATGGGGTCAGTTCGGTATGTATGGGAGAAATAAGTATCTTGGGGCTATTCTTGTATGAAGGCTACACTGAAAACAGCGATCTGTGGACCTCAAAAAATAGTGGACTTGGGTTTAGCCCTGTCTTTTGTTACTTCATGTGCCATTCACCAGGTACTTACTGGATTACTTAAATGGAAAGAATATTTAATATTCTCTATGTGTCTGATGTAATTTGGGTCTCTTTTATTTTTCCTTAAATTTTTCGTTGCTAATTTATTGGCCACGTATTCAGAAAGTCAGCTTCACCTTGTGGCTAAGGTCAGGCAGGCTTGGGAATCAGGTGGCTCCATTTAAGCCCAGCGCCACCTCGTCCAGCTGACGACCATGGGAGGAGCTTTAAGTTCTCAGAACCACGACACCTTCTCTGCAGTGCAGTGGCACAGAGTGAAACGCCGCCTTGTGGTTCTGTCGGGGGGACGAACTGAGATCACGTCCTTCGTGCTCTTTGAATGCAAACTATCCTTGTTTCCTGGGCTTCCCGAGTGTCTCAGTGACGAAGAGTCTCCTGCCAGTGCAGGAGGCGCAGGAGATAAGGGTTCAGTCCCGGGATGGGGAAGATCCCCTGGAGGAGGAAATGACGGCACGCCAGTATTCTTGCCTGGAAAACCCCATGGACAGCGGAGCCCTGCGGACTTCAGCCTCTGGGGTCACAAAGAGTCAGCCACGACGGGGGCAGCTCAGCACTAAGCCTCCTGGTTACCCATTCCAGACCACAGCTGAGGCGGGTGGGGCCACTGGGCAGGGTTCTGAGAAACCCTCCAAGAAAGTGTTCACCTGCTCACCTGAAATAGACCTCAATCCAACCTCGTGGCAGCCTTGGATAGTGAAAGCCGCACGGCCCTTTCAGTGGCTCTCTATGCCTAGCCGTGACCTCTGAAACTCAGATCGAAGTGGCTCTGGTGGTAATAGGAACAGCATATTCTGACTGGAGAAGAGCCATCCCAGACCTTCCTCTCTGGCAAAGAGCCTTCACGTGGCCGTCCTGCCTTTGCTAAGGTGTCGTACATTCTTAATTGATCTGATGGAAGTTAAAGATTGATAGACCACTGGGCACATGAGTGTGCTGTTGAGCAGAGAGGGTGAATTCATATGTTTTTGCTTGAAATCTTTCCATTAAATTTCTATTCTCAGAGAAAATAAATGAGTACTAAAGAGGTTCAAAACACTTAGAATAAAGTGCTTTTTTTATTTTTGCAACTTGCTGTATTTGTCCATCCCTGCGTCCATTTGTCTATCCATCCACCCAGGAAACCTTGCCTAGGGCACTGTTCCAGGTGTAGGGACCTAGGATGGGCAGCGCGTGGGCTGCGTTCTCTGGTACCTGGCTGTTCAGGACTGTTTCTAGATGAGCTCATCTACCTGATGACACGTAAGGGGCAGGTGAAGGATTCCCCAAGAACACAGAGGAGGGTCTCTCCCCCCCCCAGGCTTGGAGCAGTAGGAAAGAAGCACAGGATGTGAAGACTGGCTCACGTTGCAAAAGACGGAATCGAGAACAAGGACAATCCGGCGACAAATCCTAGGAGAGAGAGCTGGTGCTGAGCTCCATCCCCCCCTGCCTCCCTCTGACTGAAACTCACACCCAAACTTGTCTGCCCATGCCTGCGTGCTTGGCCATGGCTGACTCCTGTGACCCCATGGACTGCATCCTGCCAGGCTCCCCTGTCCACGGGGATTCTCCAGGCAAGAGTGCTGGAGTGGGCTGCCGTGCCCTCCTCCAGGGGATCTTCCTGACCCAGGGAGCAAAGCTACATCTCTTGCAGCTCCTGCTTTGGCGGGCAGATTCTTTACCACTGAGCCGCCTGGGAAGCCTGTCTTCCTTTAGCGTGTTATTCTCTCATCTGTTCAATGGAGACACAGTATGTACAGAATCTCAACTCAGAATCCCCTATGTGGAGCTTTTTAAAAAAATAGCTGCTGGAACCCTGTCTTGAAGGACCTAAGCTACTCCATTTTGTTAAAGAAGACTCCATTTTGTAAAAATTCCCGGAAAAGAGCTTTTTGGAAATCCCTTAACCTCACCCCACCACCCTGGGACCAATCAGAACCCGTGGCAAGCCTGGGAAATGGGAAGCAATCAGAACCCAACACCTAACCCTTCCATAGAAGGTAACCAGTTAGACGTCTCCCAACCCAGAAACTCCCATTTTTCAAATTTTTCACGTGAGAATACCCTATATAAACAATGAAACCCAGAGCTTGGGGCTCCTCCCTATAGTTGCTGAGTCGGTATCGGTGGGAGCCCCAGCTGGAGCTTGGTAATAAAAACTCTCTTGCCTTTGCCTCGGATATCGGCTCCCTGGTGGTCCCCCGGTGGTCATTGGGAGATTTCACGACTTGGGCATAACAGTCTCAGATGTGTTATTTATCCATTCATAAATTCAGCCTATTTCTTTATTAAAAAAAAGGTTTTGTATCGGGGCATTGCTGTTAACAGCGTTGCGATAGCTTCAGGTGGACAGTAAGGGTCTCAGCCACACATATACACACATATACATGCATTCATTCCCCCCACCCCCTGCAACTCCCCTCCCGTCCAGGCTGCCCCGTAACATCGAGCAGAGTCCCCCGTGCTGTACACGAAGTCCTCCGTTATTCATTTAAAATAGAGCAGCGGGTGCATCTCGACGCCAAACCCCTTCGTTACTCCTCTCCCCGGTTCTCCCCCTCCCAGCGACCGAAAGTCTGCTCTCCGAGTCTGTTTCTATTTCGTAATTCATTTGTGTCCTTTGTCTATTCTGCATAGAACAGATGTCACACAGTAAGTCTCCTTCTCTGACTTAGCTCGCTCGGCTTGACAGCCCCTGGACCCGCCCACGGTGCTGCAGGTGGCACCGCTCCATTCACTTCCGTGGCGGAGTGGCGCTGCCTCGTATGCACCATGTCTTCATCCATTCCTTCCATAGACACTGCGGCGCCTCCGCGTCTTGGCTTCAGCCTGCTTCTTGCGCACGCATCTACGAAGCACCTGGATGTGCCGGATGCTGTGCTAGGAATCGGAGCAGAATTTAAATGTCCTTGAGAGGATATTAGGGCAGACAAACAGAAGTAATCACTATAAGGAAAAGAAATAAATATTCAGTGGAGAGTTTATAATAGTATCCGCCAGCTTATTAAGAGGGCAGACTCCTGAAGGAAGTGAAAGGTGAACTGGGGGGTCAAGGATGAGGCAGAAGAGGAGCAAATTAATTAGGCAAAAGGGGGGAGACCATGCCCAGAAAGAAACTGCATATGCAAAAGTTCTGTGAAATCAAACTCTTGGTAAGTAAGGCCAACAGAGCATTTTGAACTCTGAAGGTGATCAGGATGTTCATTCAGGGTTCAGAAGCTCTTGCTAACCCTCAGTGCTCACTTTTACAGGGCTATTGTGTGTGAGCAAATAAAAAGAGGCTTTCAAGCCTTTGAGAGGTAAAAAATGCTTTACACAGAGTGTTGTGTATACAATAGCCTTCAATGATCATCAAATAAGAGTTGTACTCAGGGTATTAAAACAGATGAGCCCTTGATATGATCATAAATTTAGAAGATTACTCATATTTCACACCAAGATCGACATTTCCTGTCCCTTTAGCCATAGTGATATGACTCCTACACTATTTATCGACAGCTTCTCCATTTTCCATTTAAGAGGTCGTGTACCTCAATGTGAACGCTAATGGTGTGTAAGGATTGATGTCTATGAGAGTGCGGCAGAATGCCAGGTGAGTAGGACAAGCCTGGGAGTGAAGGGGAAAGTTCTGACTCCTTGCCAAAAGAAACGGGAACTTACTCTGTAATGACCTGAATGGGAAAAAAATATAAAAATGAATGGATATATGTATTCATATAGCTGACTCACTTTGCTGTACAGCAGACAGTAAGGCAACATTATAAAGCAACTATACTCCAATAAAAATTAATTAAAAAAAGAAATAGGAACTTGTAGGCACGGTTGGACATCTTGTTGAAAGAAATGCGTCACTCATCTGGGGAGTGCACTAGTGTGTGAAATAGACGATGGATATTTCCTACCAATTAAATCCAGGACGTTTGAAAAAGTAAGCATCAGGCAGCTCAACAGAGCTGTGGTTCTCACTGCCATAGTTAGCCCTCTAACTTAAATGCACAACAACGAAACCAACCATTATCCTGCCCTCAGTCACTAAAACACCAAACCATATAGCTAGATGTTTACAGAGAAATGTGAAGTTGCTCAGTCGTGTCCGACTCTTCGAGACCCCATGAACTGTAGCCTGCCAGACTCCTCCATCCATGGGATTTGCCAGGCGAGAGTACTGGAGTGGGTTGCCACTTCCTTCTGAGCTAATATCATAAAGGGATATGCAAAGTCCTGAGGAGCTCAAATGAAATGACAGAAATGCCAGCCTTAGATTAAGGAGATACACAGTAACCACAGTCCCTGCTATTTTCAGGAGTGGGACATTCTGCATCTGATAGAAATCAGACAAGTGGACGGAGGTAATGAACCAAACGAAGTGCTCCATGGGACAAGTCACTCAGGCACAGAGCTGTGATAGAACGCGACCTGGGGTCCCATGCAAGGAAGTGGGTCCTGCTTGGTCTCTGACTGTGGATGAGCAGCTCAGCCCATCAGTGCCTGCGTCCTCTCCCACGCTGCACGGGGGCAGTAGCCGTGGTGACGATGGAGAGAGACACTGACGTTAAAGCATTTGGCACGTGCACAAAAGAGTTCCAAGTAATGTATGGAGGTGCCCAGCTCTGATCCCCACCAAAGAGGCAGAGCTCGACTCACTGCCCATTCCCTCTGATCCCCACCAAGGAGGCAGAGCGCGATCACTGCCTGTTTCCCCCCGATCCCCACCAGGGAGGCGGAGCGCGCTCACTGCCCGTTTCCCCCGATCCCCACTAAGGAGGCAGAGCTCGACTCACTGCCTGTTCCCCCCCCCCCCCGATCCCCACCAGGGAGGCGGAGCACGCTCACTGCCGTCTCCCCGGGGACTGTCGACAGTGACTTCTCTGCAGAGGACGCAGCACAGAAAGCAGGGCCTTGAAGGAGCTGACAGGTCGTCAGCCAGCAGGGATAACGTAGATGACTAAGTAACGTGTCCCCGTGACGGGCCAGGATAAGGAGGACACTTGCCCTCTGTGGTCTTCTCTCCGTGTCTATAAACCCAGTGCAAGCACATGAGCAACAGCACACAAGCCCAGGCTGAGAGTGTTCTACGAAACGCCTCATGAAAGGGAAGGAAGGAAGATGGTGCTAAGTCGTGTCCGACTCTCGCGATGCCATGAACTGTGGCCCGCCAGGCTCCTCTGTCCATGGACTTCTCCAGACAGGAATGCTGGAGTGCCTAGCCCTTCCCTTAGCCAGGGGAACTTCCCGACCCAGGAGTTGAACTCTGGTCCCCTGCATGGCAGGCAGATGCTTTACCGACTAAGCTACGCTGCTAAACTCTCGTGAGCATCAGGAACAAGGGACGCGGGAGTCATTGCCACATGGTGTCTGGATGGGATCCTGACACAAAGAAAGAAAGGATGGAGGGAGGAGGATCTAAATTAGATAATTAGGTCCAAATCCAAATAAATAGAATGCGCTTAGTAATAAATGTAAAACATTGGTTCATTAGCTGTGACAAATGTACCATAATAATGTAAGATATTAACAACAGAGGGAAATGGATGTGGGGTGCGTGGAACTCTCTGTATTCTCTGAAAAGTCTCTGTAAACCTAAAGCTGTTCTAAGATTTTACACGTTTATTTTTACAGGCATTGGCACGACTCTAAGAACACGGTGAGAGCTCAGTACTGGGCTCTGTCCCCGCTTCCCCTTCCTTCTCCTCCCTTCAACAGTTCATACAGTTTGAAACCTTGACTTAATCAGTGTTCAGAGGCCATGCCTCTACATATATGGGTCTGATTTCACAAACATGTCCATGTGTGTGAAACATGTATATGTTTCTCAAACCTAATGTATATGTAAATATATAAGATGTGAAGATTCTGCTTGGAAATAAAATGGCTTATAAATTAAACCCATGTTATTGTCTCACAATATAAGAAGTCTAGAAAAAAGGTAGATACCAGAATGTCCTGGAAGTCAGCATGGCTGGTAAATATCCAGTTCTTTCTATCATTTGACTTTTCCATCTTCAGAACACAGATGATGTCATGTCTCTGACTCCCAGTGATATCTGCTTAATCAAACTTTCCAAATAATAGGACTATGTTAAAAATCACACCATATCTAGAAAAAAAGAGAAGCCTTCTAGAATAAGTGGGTTCGGTGAGGGCAGAGGGTGCATGATAAATATATGAAAAAAGTCACTGTTACACTAGCAGCGAGCATGTACGCACTGAAATTTGTAGTAGCATGCCGTTACGGTTGCTGAAAAATCAAACAGTGTAAACATAAGACAACGGGTTTAGGACGTGTAGACTGCAAACGACAAGACGCTGATGAAAACAGTCGGAGAGGAGGCTGAGCGTCCCACTGCGCAAGCGCGCTGGGCGGCCCGGCTGAGGCAGTGAGCGCCCTCTAGGTTCTCACACAGGCCCAATCGGATTCCTATCAGAGTCTCGGCAAGATTTTCTGTAAACGGAGACAAAATCATTCTAATTTGTATGGGAAGGCAAAGGCGTTAGAATAGCTAAAAGACCCTTCGAAAAGGAAGGTGAACTGAATCAGCCTACCTGATTCTAAGAGTTATTATATAGCTATAGCAATCGAGGCTGTAGAGGGATTGGCAAAGATATGGAAAATAGATCATAGAGCAGAACAGAGAGACTGATCAATGTAGCGGAATAGATTCCAGCACTTACGTATTCCCAAGCGATTTTGAACAAAAGTGCAAAGCCAATTCAGTGAAGACAAATAGCCTTTTAGTGCATGATGCTGGAGTGATTGAATATCCACAGGCAAAAAATAAACAAAAATAAACTTCTACTCAAGCCACACACCTTATACAGAAATTAACTCAAAACAGATCCTAGTTGTAAACGTAAAACTTGAAACCATAAAATTCTCAGGAAAAAAAGAGAAGTCTTCAGGATATAGAACTAGGCAAAAACATGTGAGACTTCACACTGAAGACACAGTCCATAAAAGGAAAATCAATACACTGGACCTCACCTAAATTTAAACAAGCTTTTGTTCTTGAAAAGTCTCTGTCAGAGGATGAAAAGCCAAGCGCCAGACTGGAAGAAAACATTTGCAAACTCTGTGACTGATGGATGTTGAAGAATATAATGAGTATTCAAAATTCAACATTAAAAAAATCTATTTAGAAAATGGACGAAAGACATAGGGAGACATTTTACCAAAGAGGATAGATGAAGAGCAGAGAAGCACGTGTAAAGGATTTTTATATTATTAGCCGTAAAACCCAAGGTAAAAACCACAGTGTGCTGTCACTACGCACGCAGTATAATGGCTAAAATTAAAGAAAGAAAGAAGGAAAAACAACAGCGACAAGAGCAAAAGCTGGCAAAGATGCCGAGAAACTGGATGAATCGTATGTTGCCGCGGGGATTTCTTGAATAATTAAATATTTGACCGCCATACAGCCCAGCAGTTACACCTCTGATTATCTATCCCAGTAAAAAGAAAAAAATATCTATGTTCACACAGGAACCCACAAGTAAACATTTATAGCATCTTTACTCATAACAGCCCCAAACAGAAGCCCAGATGTCCTTAACTGGGTGAACAGTTAAGGAAACTGTGGAACATCCATGGAAAACCGCCACTCACCAGCAAGAAGGAATGGCTGTTGGCACACATGCCACCTAGATGAACTTTCAGAGAAGAGTGGCGAGTGCAAAATGCCAGGACTAATGGGACGTATTGTGTGATTTCGATTACGTATTAGTCTTGAAACGAACAGCAAAGTCATAGAAATAGAAGGCAGGCTAGCTGCTTCCAGGAGGCATAGACGGTCTGGGAAGGAAGTGGCTGTGGCTCCAAGAGCAGCAGGAGTTATCCTAGGGCGTGGGAACCTGTTCCAGATCTTAACTGTTCCCACGCCAGCATCCTGACTGAGACGCTGTGAAGACTGTCCTCAGTGTACGATGGGAGTTACGTCCGGATAAACCCGTCACGAGTTGAAAGTACATGTCCATAAGTGGAAAAACCATTGAACACATCTGACCTACCAGCATCATAGTGTAGTCTCACCTACCTTAAACGTGCTCAGAACACTCACATTAGCCTAGAGTTGGGCAAAATCATCCAGCATAAGGCCTATTTTATAATAAAATGTTGACTATCCAAGTCATTCATTGAATACTGTACTGAAAGTGAAAACCAGAATGGATGGAAACATCCAGGTGTTTGACCTTGCGGCCCCTTGGCTGCCTGAAAGCTGCAGCCCCCTTCTGCTGGCTCGCAAGAGGGCGTGGTCCCACAGGCAGGGAGCCCAGCAGGAGATGGGCATCCGAAACTGAAGTGCAGCTTCTCACAGGTGTGCACTGGTTTGCACCGTTGTAAAGCGTGCTCAGTCCCTGAATCCGGAAGATGCCCTGGAGGAGGAAATGGCAACCCGCCTCAGTATTCTTGCCTGGAGAATTCCATGGACCGAGGAGCCTGGCAGGTTACAGTCCATGGGGTCGCAGGGTCAGACATAACTGGAGTGACTTAGCAAAGCTGAAGTCGAGGATGATCTATACACTTCTGTAAGATGTAGTCCCTGGAAAAACCAGGGAAAGAGCACAGGAGATAATCTGTGTATTATTCTTACAACCCTGTGCAAATCTACAAGGATCTCAAATAAGCAGTTAATTTAAAAGCAATCATACTAGCCTGGGTCTTAATACATCATCTGTGCAGTGAGATTAAATCTGCTGGCATTTGTTGTCATTTATTTATAGCTGTTTAGGCACCGTAAGATACTGCAGGGGTCCGATACATTTATGTGTATGATTTGTCTGCACAAAATTATAAGAGAGCCAAGCGTGGAAGGCCCATGACGTTCGCTGACTTTTGGTAAAGGTTGGGAGACGCTTATCTTTCCCTCAGTCTCAGGTGCAGGACCAACCTCATTGGCAGAAGGACTTCCGTGGGCATGTGCTTTAGTTTTTAGTTGATTAGTTATTACTGGGATACAGTTGCTTTACAATGTTGTGTTAGCTTCTGCTGCACAGCAAAGTGAGTCAGATAGCTATATATCTCCCCTCTTTTCTGGCTCCTACTCCTCACTCCCCCCTAGGTCATTACCCAGTGTTGAGTAGAGTCGCCTGTGCTATGTGGTCGGTTCTCGCTAGCTCTGGTGTGATTCATGGCAGTGGATATGTGGTGTATGCTGCTGCTAAGTCGCTTCAGTCGTGTCCGACTCTGTGCGACCCCATGGACGGCAGCCCACCAGACTCCCCCATCCCTGGGGTTCTCCAGGCAAGAACACTGGAGTGGGTTGCCATTTCCTCCTCCAATGCAGGAAAGTGAAAAGTGAAAGTGAAGTCGCTCAGTTGTGTCCAACCCTCAGCGACCCCATGCACTGCAGCCTTCCAGGCTCCTCTGTCCATGGGATTTTCCAGGCAAGAGTACTGGAGTGGGGTGCCATTGCCTTCTCTGTATGTGGTGTATACATGCCTACTAGTCCACCCTCTCCTCGGCATCCATGCATTTGTTCCCTCTCTGTGTCTCTGTTTCTGCTTTGGGATAGGCTCATCTATGCCGTTTCCCCCGGACCCCACGGATGTGTGTTATATGCGATCTCTGCTTTTCTTGCTCTAACCCACTTCACCCTGCATGACTCTCTGGGTGCACCCACGTCTCTGCGAGCGGCGACGTTCCGCCCCCTTTGACGGCCGAGTGATGTTCCGTTGCCCACTTATTCCACGTCTTCTCTATCCATCCCTCTGCTGATGGACGTGAGGCTGCCTCCTAATGCTGGCTGCTGTGCACAGGGCTGCAGCAAACACTGGGGTGTGTGTATCATGCTGTTGGCGGGAATGTAGATTTTGGTGCAGCCACTATGGAGAACAGCATGGAGCTTCCCTAAACGGCTAAAAATAGAACTTCCACGTGACCCAGAAATCTCATTCCTGGGCGTGTATCCCCAGAGAAAGCCATAAGCTTATGGGTGCTTGCAGAGAACTCATGATCACCCCCTTGAAGCAGAATGACCTTTCACAGCTTTCCCGAGATAGACAGAGGTACAGATGATATAGATAGAGGTATAGATGATAATTTCCAGTTAATTTATTAGTGATGTGTGGATTTTAACTCTTCTTTTGCTGAGAGATAGCCTGGAAGACTTGGTGATTAGTAGCAGAGACTCGCCTGGGCCCTGCCTGACTGCCTGGCCCTGGGCAAGCTGGTCACTGGCCGTGTGACCCTGAAGATGATGTTCACCTCTCTGTCCCCTCTGCCCTCATTTAGGACGTGGGACAGAAGCAAAGGTGACTTCAGAGAGCTCACATGAGCACTGAATGAACCAGTATTTGTAAAGCGCATGGAACAGTGCTCTTGATGGCCTTTAAAGTAAATTCACTCTGAAGTTCTGTAGTTTCTCCTGAAACTGCCGTTTAGAAATGTAGATAATTCCACTGTCTCACTCTGTTGTGACTTCTAGGCTGATACACTTACAGATTTATATGCCTAGTTGTAAATGATCACAAAGAATTTGAATACTTCTGTAAGAAAAAAACTGAAGTTACAATAATACATCCTTTAAAACATGCGATTTTTGAATGCTTCAATTTGTCAAAATGTTGTTCATTTAAACATTTAGCAATTTTGTTTTGTCTTTCCCATTTCAATCCGCATGTTTCAGGATGAAACCCTGCAGGCTATATTTTATCATAATTATTTTGTCAGTGCCGAGAATGCAGATGCATGGATTTGGTTTGTTTGTTGGGCATTAACCCACTGTGTGCCAGGACAGCCACATACTTGCACCACATTTTGGACAGATAAACTCCCTGAGGCATATCAATCAAAACATCAACTGTATTGCATTTAACCAGGGAAATTGGATAAGGATATCTGAAACATACATATAGCTCTCGATATGACATTAGTGCTGGCGATATGCTGAACAGCATAACTGATAACCAGAAAATTTGGACCCCTTTACTCTCAGCTTAGAACAATGTCATTTCTCAGAGTGACAGCTGAATGGATGCTTAAAGATAATAAATGCATTAATCTTTCCCTCATAACATTTCCAAGGAATAATGAGGTATGAGTAAGTGACTCAGAAAGATAAAAAGAACTCACCACCAGATGTCTCCACTTTGTAAGGCAATTAACAGAACAAAATAAAACAAGCGATTCAAAAGGAGGGCTGATTTAGGGCAGTGGTTCTTGACTGGTGGAGATTTTGCATCCCCAGGTGACAGCGCCCAGTGCTGGAGGCATTTCTGATCTTCGCAGCGAGGGGAAAGGGCGTCACTGGGATCCAGTGGGCGGCAGCCGAGGAGGCGGCCACACAGCTTGCAATGCTCGGAGCAGCCTCCTTATGAAGAACCCAGTCACCGTCCCGAGAGCTCAGCGGCACAGGCTTCCCTGGCGGCTCACATGGTGAAGAGTCTGCCTGCAAAGCGGGAGACCAGGGTTCAGTCCCCAGGTCGGGAAGATCCCTTGAAGAGGGAAATGGCAGCCCACTCCAGTGTTCTTGCCTGGGAAATCCCATGGATGGAGGAGCCTGGCTGGCTGGTGTCCGTGGGGTTGCAAAGAGTCGGACACGACTGAGCAACTCACACACAGGTGGAGGCTGGGAAACCCTTTCCAGGGCGTTTGGTCTGCTTGGCTGGCATCATAACTTACTGAGCCTACCCAGGCTTTTTTTTTTTTTTTTTCCTATTTTTCAGGTTGAATAGTAAAAGGTAAGACAAATGGACTTGAGGCTCAACACTTTTCTTCCAAACTTCAGCAGAAATCTCTGTTACAGGCTCTTTTTTTTTGGGGGGGGGCGGGAATTACTTTAAAATGCTTTCCTTTTTTAAAAATTTTTATTGGAGTTTAGTTGGTTTACTGTGGTGTTAGTTTCAGGTATACAGCAAAGGGAATCATATATATATATATGTCTATATGTGTGTGTATCTGTCTGTGTATACATATATTGGGGCTTCCCTTGTAGCTCAGTCGGTAAAGAATTTGCCTACAGTGCAGGAGACCCGGGTTTGATCCCTGGGTTGGGAAGGTCCCCTGGAGAAGGAAATGGCAACCCACTCCAGTATCCTTGCCTGGAAAATCTCATGGACAGAGGAACCTGGTGGATTGCAGTCCTTGGGGTCGCAAAGAGTCGGGCACGACTGAGCGACTAACACACATATGTGTATCTGTCCATGTATACATATATATAGGTCTCCATTCTTTCCCAGATTCTTTTCCTATAGATGTTACTATAGAATACTGAATAGAGTTCCTCATACGACACAGTAGGTCCTCGTTAGTTATGTTTTATACATAGTAATGTGTGTATGTTAATCGATATCTCCTAATTTCTTCCCAGTGTGCTTTGCAGCATCATTTCCAATAGTGGGACGTGAAAGCAATGTAAACGCCCGTTGACAGAGGGATGGATAAAGAAAGTGTAGCGCACATATGCGATGCAGTATTACTCAGCCGTAAAAGAAGGAAGTATTCTTTACCATATACTTTCCTTTTGACTTCGTCCTCTTTGGCAGGCGATGCCTCACGGACATTGCCAAGATCATTTTCCTCTTTATGAGCCTGATGGTTATCCTGTGACGTGTAGTACACGCACAGCGACGTCTGTCTGGCGAATGATGTCGTGCGCCATCATAACAGGATCCTGGTCTAAAAGGATCATGAGGAAGCTCTCCCGTTAGAGAATGTTTGTTTCAGAATCCGTCAGTCCTGGACTGGAGGGAAGACTGTGGCATTAGCAAGCGGGCAAAGTATAGTGGAACCGGTGATGTAGATTGTTGGTAAGAAAACTGAGATGTGAACGAGCTTTGAAGGAAGATTTCAAGTAAGAGTACACAATTAAGAAGTGATCCGAGTGTGAAGACAGTGGCTGGCCTTCTCAGTCAGAAATGCCTTATGAATTCCTCCTTGAGGGGCCGGGGGCGGGGCGGGGGGGTGGGGGACTGGTCTGGATCGTCCAGACAATGTAAATAGCAAACTTGTAACAGAAGAGAGGCAAAGGACTGATCGGCGGCGAGTGCTGAGTGTGCACACATCCGTGCGCACATACTCAACATGAGCATTTCTGTACGTGCGTGTGATCACACATACATATAAACACGTGTGGGTTTGCTCAGATGTAAGTACCACATCACTGATAAACAACCACAGAAGGGATGTTCAGGGCATATAGACAGTGACCCTGGAAAAGCAAGAGTGCAGTAATGAAAAACAAGGCAGCAGAAAGCACTGAAGAAAGAGCGACAGTTTCTTATTCATTCAGCTGAGTAAATCGAAAGGGAAACCGTAGGTTAAAAAAATGACTCCTGACTTTTAATATTACTTACATTCTCTCTAAATTTTAGGGATATTGGGAAGATGCTTTTTTGGAGCAGAATCATTTATTTGCCTTTTAATAATTTTTATTTATTTTTTTCAGTTTATTTATGTTAAATTTAACAAAATATTTAATTTTTTTAACTTACATTGATTTGTTTTAATTGGAGGCGAATTACTTTACAATACTGTATTGGTTAAAGTCCCCTATAAAATAACATTTCCCCAGAGTATGTGTCTTTTTCTCTCTTCTCTCTCCCCATACCTGTCCACTCGCGCATTTATCCTTGCAGACTTGCGGGCAGACCCCGGGGATGACGTTTAGGCAAGGCTGTGTGTGCGCATGCGTAGTCGCCGCAGTCTTACCTGACTCTGCGACCCCGTGGACTGCAGCCCGCCAGGCTCCTCTGCCCGTGGGGTTCTCCAGGCTAGGATACTGGGGTGGGCTGCCATGCCCTCCTGCGGGGGTCTCCCCGGCCCAGGGATGGACCCGTGTCTCTGCGTCCCCTGCTCTGGCAGGCGGGCTCTCTCCCACCAGCGCCGCCTGGGAAGTCCCTTAGACAGAGCCGCTCGTGCTGTTTTTATGTGGTTGGACTCGGAGTCAATGTGAAGCTTAATGTTTTTCTCTTTATTCAATTAGCTTTTACAATATTATTTTAGCAAAAATGGACACTGACACTTTTTTGGGAAGTTTTGCCTCCGTTTTACTGGCACATAGTTAGCATGCATTACGTCATTCTGGAGCGTGCTTGAGTTGACGCAGCGCGGTGTGGGAGTTCGCGTCTATGTACTTTCCTGGCTGGGCCGGGTCTTCGTGGCTGCATGCGGGCTTCCTCTTGCTGCGGGGCGCGGGGCTCCTCTGCGCTGTGGTGTGCGGGCTGCGCCGCGGTGGCCTCTCTCGCTGGGGAGCACACGCTCCAGGGCGGGCAGGCGGGGCAGCTGTGCACACGGCCTTAGCTGCCCTGAGGCCTGCGGCTCTTGCCAGGCCAGGCATCCAGCCTGTGTTCCCCGCACTGGCGGGAGCAGTCTTATCCAGTGTGGCTCCAGGGAAGCCCGAAACAGCTTGCTTTTGAAATACTGTAAAGCTGTTTTCCTCTAGTGCACAGTTCTGTGAGTGCTGATATATATGTGGATCTCTGTCAGTCAGGTCACTCTCTCAGTCGGGTCCCACTCTATGTGACCCCATGGACGGCAACACACAAGACCTCCCTGTGCATCTCCAACTCCTGAACCTTGCTCAAACTCCTGTCCACAGAGTCATGATAGCATCCAGCCACCTCATCCTCTGTCGCCCCCTCTCCTCCTGCCTTCTCTCTTTCCCAGCATCACAGTCATTTCAAATGAGTCAGCTCTTCACATCAGGTGGCCAAAATATTGGAGTTTCACCTTCAGCATCAGTCCTTCCAATGATATCCTTTAGGATGGACTGGTTGGATCCCCTTGCAGTCCAAGGGACTCTCAAGAGTCTTCTCCAACACCACAGTTCAAAAGCATCAGCTCTTCGGCACTCAGCTTTATTTATGGTCCAACTCTCACATCCATACATGACCACTGGAAAAACCATAGCTTCGACTAGATGGACCTTTGTTGGCAAAGTAATGTTGCTGCTTTTCAATATGCTATCTAGGTTGGTCATAACGTTTCTTCCAAGGAGCAAGTGTCTTTTAATTTCATGGCTGCAGTCACCATCTGCAGTGATTTTGGAGCCCCAAAAATAAAGTCTCTCACTGCTTCCATTGTTTCCCTAACTGTTTGTCATGAACCAGATGCCATGATCTTAGTTTTCTGAATGTTGAGCTTTAAGCAACTTTTTCACTCTTCTCTTTCACTTTCATCAAGAAGCTCTTTAGTTTTTCTTCACTTTCTGCCATAAGGGTGGTGTCATCTGCATATCAGATTATTGATATTTCTCCTGGCAATCTTGATTCCAGCTTGTGCTTCTTCCAGCCCAGAATTTCTCATGATGTACTCTGCATAGAAGTTAAATTAGCAGGGTGACAATATATAGCCTTGATGTACTCTTTTCCTGATTTGGAACCAGTCTGTTGTTCCATGTCCAGTTCTAACTGCTGCTTCTTGACCTGCAACAGATTTCTCAGGATGCAGGTCAGGTGGTCTGGTATTCCCATCTCTTTCAGAATTTTCCAGTTTGTTGTGATCCACACAGTCAAAGGCTTTGGCATAGACAATAAAGCAGAAGTAGATGTTTTTCTGGGACTCTCTTTCTTTTTCGATGATCCAGCGGATGTTGGCAATTTGATCTCTGGTTCCTCTACCTTGTCTAAATCGAGCTTGAACATCTTGAATTTCATGGTTCCCATACTGTTGAAGCCTGGCTTGGAGAATTTTGAGCTTTACTTTGCTAGCGTGTGAGATGAGTGCAATTGTGCAGTAGTTTGAGCATTCTTTGGCATTGCCTTTTTTGGGGATTAAAATGAAAACAGACCTTTCCAGTCCTGTGGCCACTGCTGAGTTTTCCAAATTTGCAGTCGTATTGAGTGCAGCAATTTCACAGCATCATATTTCAGGATTTGAAGTAACTCAACTGGAATTCTATCACCCTACTAGCTTTGTTCATAGCCATGCTTCCTGAGGCCCACTTGACTTCACATTCCAGGATGTCTGGCTCTAGGTGAGTGATCACACCATTGTGGAGTTTACTCAGACTCGTGCCCATCAAGTCGGTGAGGCCATCCAGCCGTCTCACCCTCTGCTGTCCCCTTCTCCTCCTGCCCTCAATCTTTCCAGCATCGGGCTCTTTTCCAATGAGTACGTTCTTCACATCAGGTGGCCAAAGTATTGGAGTTTTGGCTTCAGCATCAGTCCTTCCAGTGAGTACTGAGGACTGATCTCCTTTAGGATGGACTGGTTGGATCTCCTTGCGGCCCAGGGGACTCTAAAGAGATGCAATACAAGGACCTGCCTCGTTCTGTCCCCAAGCCCTTTTAGCTGCGGATCTGTTCTTTGTCACTACGGTTTTGTAGTTTTGCCTTTTAAATAGAATTACATAGTGTTTAGTCAGTGTTCTCTGGAGAACAGAACCAGTAGGATGTATATATATTATAAGGAATTGGCTCCTGTGATTATGGGGGCTGAGAGTTTAAGTAATCCAAGAGCTGCAGTGGGCAAGCTGGAGGTTTAGGAGAGTCAGTGGCACAGTTCCAATCAGAAAGTAGGGAAAACAGTGAACTTATTTACAAAACAGAAACAGACTCACTGACTCAGCAAACAAACTTCGGTTGCCGAAGGGGAAAGGGTTAAGTTAGGAGTTTGGGATTAGTAGATACAACGCACTATATGTAGAATAAATGGCACGGCCCTACTGTGCAGCACCAGGGGTTATAGTCAGTATCCTACGCTCAGCCATAGAGGAAAGGAATACGTGTGTGTGTGTGTGTGTGTGTGTGTGTGTGTGTGTGTGTATATATATATAACTGAATCACTGCTTTACACTGGAAAGCACCGCAACATTGTGTACCGACTACACTTCAATTTAAAACACTTTTCTTACAAAGGGAAGAAAAGACCACCATGTCAGGGAGGGCAGTCTGCTTCTGAATGTTGAGACACCGTTCCTACCCTCAAGCCGGGCCTTTGCCTTGAAGCCCTCTTTTGGAGGCGGAGGCCAAAACTCGCTTCCAGGCTTTGGGCTCTGGTATTACAAATCCCAGACACACCCGAGGGCAAATGCGTGCATATGTGTTTATATGGTCTTCTGTGTGTATAAACCTGCTGACGATCTGCACGCGACACTGGTGCTTTCGGTCCACTCACGGCTGCGGGCGCCATCCACCAGCACCGCACACTCTTCAGGTCCTTAAGTGGCCACTGCGTGTGTCCTCCAGGTTTTCAGCTGCGTTCAGTGAGAGAGACCCATGGAGCGTGCTTATGGCGCCTCATGGAACTGGAGCCCTGTCACTTCTCAGAAAGGTCTTGAACACAGAGAGGACAACATATTAAAGCAGTCAGTTCTCAGCAGTCATGCTATGAGGGATCTGTTTCTTCTTTATACTCTGTATATTTTGCTTTGAAAAGTTAAATATCCCAAGAGGAGAAAAGTTTTTCCGTAGATCACTGTGACAAGGAAGACTTGTGTAATTCTTCGAAGAGATGAACTTGAGAAAGCGCCCGGGAACAGAGAACCCAGACCGTCTACCTTCCTGCTCTTCTCCTCTGGACTCAATCCAAGCAGCTCGCTGTTGGTCAGCAGCCCGGGCGACCAGCTGCTGCCCATCACTTTGGGCTTGCGCGGCGGCCTTGCCACAACTAAGAGAAAATACAGAGTTGGGGGAAAGTGACTCAGAACCTGAGTCTGAGGAAACCGTGAGTGTAAATACTCTTTATTAAGCTTCACCCGTCGCAAAGGAACAGGACAAAGCTTGCAGATCCTGGGGTGATTGAGCGGCAGCCGACTTTACGCTGAGCTCAGTCATTTCTCTCAGCTATTAAATGCTGTCGTGTATCGCTGTGCACGTCTTCTCGCCTCTAAATGAACTTCCTTCGCTCCCTTTAGATTCATTTATTATGCAGTGAGATGCTACTTAAAAGAAATTCTTTGGGAGAAGTGACTAATATACTTGCACAGACCAGCTTTTGTGCTAACTGGGTTTATTTGTCTGTGTCAACGCAAACTCACAAAGGGATGCTCGAGAGAAAGGGCAGAGCATCCCCGTGTATTACAAACGGAATCCGTACATCGCCTAGGGCAAAGTTTTCAGCCACTAAGTTTGGGGCATAACTATACAAAGTCTTCTTTCTTAAGGACTCCAGTTTATACTGAGTATAAAATAACACTGAAGGAATATGTCCAATTTTTACACATTTTATTGTGTATCAGAATATAGTCAATTAACAATGTGATAGTTTCAAGAGGACAGCAGAGTGACTCAGCCATACATATTCATGTATCCAGTCTTTTCCCTCTCATCCAGGCTGCCACAGAATATGTCCATTTTAATTGGGAATTAAAAAAAAAAAAGATATGGGTTGTCCCTTTTTGGTTAATGACTGCATAGCATCTGCGTTAACTTGATACTTGTGGAATCCTCTTCCCAGTGAAACAGCTGTGACTCTGACTCCCCAGCATAAAATCCTTCAACGGATGGTGATTGCCCCTATAGACCAGTGAGAGTTCCTTCCTACAGGGCCCCTGATGGTCCAGAATGAGCTCAGGATACTAGGAACAGTGGAAGGAGGCTCTCAAAAGCTGGACTTTTTCCGATTTAACAGATCTGTTGTCTGCAGAATAATGCCCTCCTGTAGGCGCCCACTTCATAATCCCCAGAGCTCTGTGACTGTGATACTTAGATGGCGAAAAGGACTTTGCAGATGGAATGGAATTAAAGACACTCAGCCATAAAAACAACAAAGCTGAGTCAGCTGTGGTGAGGTGGATGGACCTAGAGTCTGCCATCCAGAGTGAGGTCACTCAGAAGGAGGAAAACAAGCATGTCCATTAACGGATAAACATGGGATCTAGAAAAATGGCACGGGTGGACTTATTTGCAGGGCAGGAATAGAAACACAGATGTAGAGATGGACCTGCAGACACAGCCGGGGAGGGAGCGGCTGGGACGGCCCGAGAGCGGCACTGACCGGGACGCCGCGTGTGTACGCAGGGCTGTTTCCCTCCGCGAGCTCAGCTCCGTGCTCTGTGACAGCCTCGAGCCGGGGATGGGCGGGGTGGGAGGGAGGCCCGAGAGGGAGCGGGCATGTGTATCCTTACAGCTGATTCACGGCGAGCAAACCGGTTATCCTCTAATTAATATATATATTTTAAAAACCGGCACCAAGACCAGGAAATTTGGCCTGGATTATCCAGGTGAGTCCAGTGCCATCAGCTGAATTCTTAGAAGTGAAAAATCTCTCTCAGTTTTGGCTAAAGGGAGGCAACTGACCGAAGCAGTCAGAGATGTGATGTAGAACAGACTCGATCCATCTCTCCCGCTTGAAGGTGAGGAGGGCCCACGAGCCAGTGGGTGTAAGGAGCCTCTGGAAGCTGGGAAGGTGAGGAAGCAGGCCTCACGGTAGAGCTTGCGGAAAGGAAGGCGGCCCTGCCAACATCATCTTCATCCCAGTGAGACCCATGTCTGATCTCTGATCTGCAGAATTATTTGATAATAAAGCTGAGTTACATTAAGCCACCAAAGTCATGGAAGTTTTTATGGCAACAACCAAAAACTAATGCAATATTCTTTTTTGTGTGTGAGATCATGACTTTAGCATTTTTTAAATTTCAAATTTTCTTTTTTCTATGAAATAATAGAAAACGGTACCGTGTGTGCGAGGGGAGTTACTGTCTTTCCAAAATAAAGTGCAATCATCTTTTTATCGGTCCCCTAATCTCTCTGCTGCTCCCTCTTCTCGCCATCTCTCCCTCCTCTTTCTTTCCTTTCCTTGCTGCGTGTACGTACTGTGATGAGACTCCGCCAAAGTTCGCAGGGGCCCCGCCTCCGGAGCCTCCCCGGCCCCCATCCCACATCCGGGGTCTTAGCGAGCAGGCTGAGCCCCTGCGCCCAGCAGCAGCTCCGGCTCCTGTTTCCCAGGCGCTGATGTGTACACTGGGCTTCCCTGGGGCTCGGTGCAAAAGACTCTCCTCCCAAGACAGGAGACGCAGGTTCGATCCCTGGTTCGGGAAGATCCCCTGGAGAAGGAGATGGCAGCGCCCTTCAGTATTCTTGCCTGGGAAGTCCATGGACGGAGGAGCCTGGCGGGCCACAGTCCATCGGGGTGCGGAGAGTCGGGCACGACGGGGCAGCTAGACAGGAACAGCACGCTGCATCTCAGCGCTGCTCTCTCAGCTCGTCCCACCCTCTCCTTCGCCTGCTGCACCCGCAAGTCCACTCTGTATCTCTGCCTCTTCCTGCCCTGCCAGTAAGCCCATCGGTACCATGTTTCTAGAGTCCGTGTATATGCGTTAGTTTATGGTATTTCTCTCCCTGACTTACTTCACTCTGGGTAACAGGCTGAGGCGTCCGCCTCAGAAGCTGTCCCGGACCCTAATTGCTTCCATACTAAGGACACGCGCATTGTCCACGCGTGCGTTTCTCGGGGGAGCCTTCTGGCCCTGTCCAGCTCTCCGCCCCATCTCCCCTCCCCTGACTGTCTGTCCTCTGCAATACGCTGTGCCCAGCGGCTCAGTCGTGTCTGACTTTGTGACCGCGTGGACTGCAGGCCATGGGCTCCTCTGCCCATGGGATTCTCCAGGCAGGAATACTGGAGTGGGTTGCTCTCCTCCAGGGATCTTCCTGACCCAGGGATCGAACCCAGGTCTCCTGCATTGCAGGCGGATTCTTTACCAGCTGAACCACCTGGGAAACCAAGAATACTGGAGTGAGTAGCCTATCCCTTCTCCAGGGAATCTTTATGACCTGGGAATTAAACTGGGGTCTTCTGCATTGCAGGCCTCAAAGTTACTAGGAATCACAATTCCTCTGGAAGGTCCATGCACCCGCTTCCCACCAGGCACCTGCTGAACCAGCATCTCCCAGGGAGGGTCTGAAACCTGCATCTTTAGCAGGGGTTGCAGGTGTCAGTGGAGCATGGAACACCGCTCCAGCAGCTCATGACGTGAGCTGTTGACGTGCCTTCTAAGTCTCCTGACCCCACCACCTGTGCCTCTAACCAGGCTCCCTTCTGCCTAGAACTCCCTACCCAGCTTTGCTTCCCTCCCTGACTTTTTTGGTAGGCACCTCCTCATGCTTTAACTAATATCATTTGATTCCATGTCTCACTTCCTGGGGAACAGTTCCCAGGCCAGCCTTTGCTCCTCAAATCCCATGGAGCATTCAGCATCAACTGTAATGAAGGCACTTGCCATATTGCTTTATGATCATCTGTCTTCATCAGCAAGATTTTGCCCTTGAATAGAGAGAGTGTACCGTATTCATTTTTCTCCCCAGACGTCCAGTCCAGTGCTGGAGAGGTATCAGATGATAAATAAATTGGCTCGGATGGGTTAAGAACCAGCCTGCAATGCAGGAGACCCGGGGTCGAACCCTGGGTCGGGAAGATCCCCTGGGAAGGGAATGGCAACCCAGTCCGAATTCTTGTGTGCAGAGTCCCCTGGACAGAGGAGCCTGGTGAGCTATACAGTCCTTGTGTTCGCAAAGAGCCTGGCGTGACTGAGCGACTAAAGCTTTCACTTTCACTTTCAAATCCTTGTAAATTGACTGAATGGAAGGAGGAATACAGGGATACACTAAATAGTAGAGGCATAAGGCCATGGGGCAGTTCTCTGCTTTCTCCTTTAAGCATCAAGTTCACTTTTTGTTAATTGCCTACAGACCCAACTTGGAGAATCTGTCACAAATGTCTGCACCAGAAGAGAAAGCTGGTGTATGTGTTTTCTGTGTTAGAAATTCTCGCCCGGACAACGTTACCTTCAAAATGTGTGTGTGTGTGTGTGTGTGTGTGTGTGTGCGCGCGCGCGTGCGCACTCAGTCGTGTCTGACTCTTTGTGATCCCATGAGTAGCCCACCAAGCGCCTCTGTCCATGGATTTCCCAGGCAAGAACACTGGGGTGCGTCACCATTCCCTCCTCCAGGGGATCTTCCCGACCCGGGGGTCAAACTGTATCTCCTTTGTCTCCTGCATTGGTACGTGGATTCTTTACCACTGAGTCACCAGGGAAGCAAGTGTATCTTACTCATCTAAACACTTCTCAAGAACAGCCCTCTGGTCCAAGCTTCTGTCCTCTCCGTGGCCTCCCTGTCCTTCCTCCAGCGTGAGGAGCCGTGGGCTGTGACCTCACCGTGTCCTCCGCTTGAGAAGGTCTTGGTGTGTCATGTGTGTGGATCGTGGCTCAGCCCCTCCCAGAGGGGCCGTGCCGGGCCAACCTGTCTAAAATGTGCTGCTTCCACAAGCTAGTCATTTACTTTGCTTTATTCCAGATGTTCAAGCTGGATTTAGAAAAGGCAGAGGAACCAGAGATCAAATTGCCAACATCCACTGGATCATGGAACAGGCAAGAGAGTTCCAGAAAAACATCTATTTCTCCTTTATTGACTATGCCAAAGCCTTTGACTGTGTGGATCACAATAAACTGTGGAAAATTCTGAGAGAGATGAGAATACCAGACCACCTGACCTGCCTCTTGAGAAACTTATATGCAGGTCAGGAAGCAACCGTTAGAACTGAACATGGACCAACAGGCTGGTTCCAAATAGGAAAAGGAGTACGTCAAGGCTGTATATTATCACCCTGCTTATTTAACTTCTATGCAGAGTACATCATGAGAAATGCTGGGCTGGAGGAAGCACAAGCTGGAATCAAGATTGCCAGGAGAAATATCAATAACCTCAGATATGCAGATGACACCACCCTTATGGCAGAAAGTGAAGAGGAACTAAAAAGCCTCTTGATGAAAGTGAAAGAGGAGAGCGAAAAAGTTGGCTTAAAGCTCAACATTCAGGAAACAAAGATCATGGCATCTGGTCCCAGCACTTCATGGGAAATAGATGGGGAAACAGTGGAAACAGTGTCAGACTTTATTTTTTGGGCTCCAGAATCACTGAAGATTATGATTGCAGCCACGAAATTAAAAAACGCTTACTCCTTGGAAGGAAAGTTATGACCAACCTAGATAGCATATTAAAAAGCAGAGACGTTACTTTGCCAACAAAGGTCCATCTAGTCAAGGCTATGGTTTCTCCTGCGGTCATGTATGGATGTGAGAGTTGGACTATAAAGAAGGCTGAGCGCCGAAGAATTGATGCTTTTGAACTGTGGTGTTGGAGAAGACTCTTGAGAGTCCCTTGGACTGCAAGGAGATCCAACCAGTCCATTCTGAAGGAGATCAGCCCTGGGTGTCCTTTGGAAGGAATGATGCTAACGCTGAAACTCCAATACTTTGGCCACCTCATGCGAAGGGTTGACTCATTGGAAAAGACTGATGCTGGGAGGGATTGAGGGCAGGAGGAGAAGGGGACGACTGAGGATGAGATGGCTGGATGGCATCACTGACTCGATGGCCGTGAGTCTGAGTGAACTCCGGGAGTTGGTGATGGACAGGGAGGCCTGGCGTGCTGCGATTCATGGGGTCGCAAAGAGTTGGACACGACTGAGTGACTGAACTGAACTGATTCTTTTCTACTTGAAGTAGTCATAAAAATGTCTGTTATATATTTAAGTGTTTTTTTAACTACCTCAACAATTAGAATTTAAGCTTCATGAAGGCAGAAATTTTTGTTGCTTTGATCACTGCTCTTTCCTAGTGCCTGGAGTATTAATACTCCAGCATACATTGTAAATATTCAGCGTGTGCATTAGACGGTGTCTAAAGCAGGCGTTCAGTACACTGGATGCACAAGGTGCCCAACACCCGTATATGGTGAAGGGTGCAGGTGGGCATGGCTGAGTATTCCGAGATAACCAAGCGGCCTCACACAAGACAGGATGCATACGTGTATTCATCAGGTCACATCAGACATCTTAAAGTACATTTTTAAATAATTGTATTTACTTATTTCTTTGACGGTGCTGTGTCTTCACTGAAGCTTGGGCTTTTCTCTAGGTGAGGCTAGCAGGAGCTGCTCTCCAGCTACGGGGCCCGGGCCCCTCGTTGTGATGATCGTGGGGGCTTCTCTTGTTGTAGAACCCGGCTCTGGGGCCCGCAGCCGCCAGTAGGTGAGAACGTGCACTCAGCGCTTGCAGCTCCCAGGCTCTAGAGCTCAGGTTCAATGGTTGTGACCCACCGGCTTAGTTGCTCCGCAGCATGTGGGAATTTCCTGGATCAGGAATCGAACCCACGTCTCCTGCATTGGCAGGTGGATTCTTAACCAGTGAGCCACCAGGGAAGACCTCTTAAAGGGCGTTTCAGCTGCACACCAGCTATGCCTGCGATCGCCACAGACTGGGTGCATGCCTTGCTTCGCGGTTGTATATGTCATCTCCTGGGAAAGCGTGTGAAGGTTTTCCCCCTTTGTTTCCTTATGAAAGTGGCCCCTGACTCCCTGCTCACTGACGCCCGAGGAGGACAGCTAGGCTTTGTTGTGGGCAGGGATGTTCCTGGATGCAGGTCCAGGTTAGCTCGTCCGGTTCTGCTGCTGAAATCCAATTACACATCGAATAAGCAAAGGGCTGGAGGTGAGCCAGAGGCAGCGCAGCCCCGGAAACCTTGCTCGCTTGGGCCAGACAGCCGCCCGCTGTCTCCAGCTCCGTCCAGCACCCTCTTTGTTTTGAATTCTGGGAGTGGAGCGAGCTGCCCATCTGCAGGATTTGATCCTGGGATTTTCTTTTTTTAACCGCCTGGTGACTGTGATCTTGAGCACAGGGCTTTTTTTCTTAGCTTCAGGCCATTACTGCCTGTGTTATCTTCCTGCCTAGGGGTCTCTGGCTTCTTTTTGCTGATGCCCTAGAGGGATTTCTGAACTCTGATCCATTTCTTTTCTACACCGTGATGCTTTTTCCTTTTTTTTTTTTTTCCTTCTGGACTATTCCTGCAGCAACTATAGCCTTAGCTTTTAGACATTGACTTCCTTTCTTTGCTTTTCTGCTTTTCTCTCTGTCTTTGGTGGACCAAATATTTCCTGACTGCAAGAATAAGACACTCCAGAACCCAGTGTCCGAAGCTGCCTGGGTTTCTATTCTGAGCCCGTGTGTTTGGTTCCCTGCCCTCCTCCTCACTTCTCTGAGCCCAGGATGGCACAGTTGGCATACAGCAGCACCTTCCGCGGTTTGTCCATTTGCTGGGCATGAACAGTTCCGGGACATGCTTGAGCTGCCTTTTCAGAGAAGCAACCCTGCCTTTGAAATTATGTTTTAAAAGCTCTCAGATGTCTGGGTCCATATCTCTTTGCTTGAAAAGGAATAAAAGGAGAGAAAGAATGTGCTGGATATATCAAAGCAGAACACATCTTTCCTCCCTGGCCACCCTCCCCGGCCACCCTCCCCGTCTCCAAGCTCTCTGTCCACAGGGACGCAGAGCAGGCTTCCGCTTTGAACCAGCGGGGTTGGTGTGACTACAGTCAGTGCGGGGTGCTAGTTGAATGAGCCTGGGCTTTCCGACTTCTCCAAAGTCAGGCTCTGCTCATCCAAATTTGTCCCAGTTTTCTTGGGGCTTTCTTGATTTTAACACTGAAAATCATATATCCTAGGCAAACTGGGATGGCTGGCCATCCAGACGGTTGTGAATGCCTCCTGTGTGCCAGCCTGCCCCTTAAGACGTCTCCGGTTCGGTCAGCCCGTCCTTTTCCCAGCCTCATCTGCATTTTTCTCCCTTCTGCTTAGGTAGACCTTTGAAGGTTGCCCTTTTGTCAACGATTTCACATTCATGCTGGTCTTGGTCGTCCTGAATGTTTGACCCTCTGTTAATCTGATTTTATTCTCTGACTTGACCTTGGTCTCTCATAGATCCAAAATGCAACTGCATTTGGAGTGACAAGAAGAATTGAATGTGGGTAAACCTTAGGGAGGGTACTGACTCACAGAGGAGAGGAGGTGCAGATCACGGGCAGCCGAGAGGGGCTGTGCCCCGCCCCCACGGCGCAGGGTGAGGACGCCCTCAGATTTGCACAAACGCTGTTAAAAATGTCAGAAGCAGGTGTTTCTTTTTTTTTCTCCTTTTTCATTCTGAGCTTCAAGCTAACATGGGCATTCAGCTAAGTCCCTCCCAGGTGCTGAAACAGTACGTGGGATTTCAGGGGCGATTATTGCTGAATGCGTTGTAGGGCCAGTGCACCTGCCAGGTAGATGTTATGAAAGAGTGTGTGAGGGGTGCGGGACCAAAAGAATCGGGGTGACAGTTTTTCCTTTACAAGACCCCTTAGAAGCCTATTAACGCCATCAGAAGCCAGTCACGGACCTAAATGTATTCACAGTATAGTTAACAACACAGTGAGGAAGACTGAACTAGGAATCCTAGCATGATCAGCCAAGAGTTCCAGGTCAGAGAAAATGTCAGCATTGCCCGAGGAGTTCCGCCACGGTGACATCCCTATCCTGCGATTGGCTCCTACTGAGTCGTCATGGAGTAAAGCTGGATGTCTGGATGTTTAGACTCCAATTTAGATCTTGGCTTAGGTACATAAGAGAAATGCTTGGTCAGATTCTCTAAATGAAAGAGAGTGTGTTCTTTGGTATGGTTCTTTATTCATTAGAAATATGAGTGTTTCCCAGGCCCCAGACAAGCCCTCGGAAGAGAATGGAGAACAGTAACAGCAGAAAGCCAGCATCCCTGCCCTGAGGGATCTCACGCTCCCTGGGAGGGTCAGAGACAAATAACTGACAAGTTGAAAAAAGGCACCAGTGGGATGATGCTGTGGAAGAGAGGGACCAGGGTTTCTGAAAGCAAACAGTGGGAGAATTGGAGCAGGTCACGTGGCTTCCCTGGAAAGTGGAAAACTGGACTCAGATGAGTCATATCGAGCTATGTCCAGGGCCTAGTCTATGCCGGGCGCTGCCAACAGCTTCACCGGCACTTTCCTGATCAGTTCTCACGTATCACATTCGGGAGGTGGGCAGTTATCCTTCCAAACTGCCTTCACTCTAAGAAGAGTATTCCAGCATTGTCTATAGTCGGGACGGGGGGCGAGGGGGTTCCATCATTATCAGTTACCTAAGAAGGACTAGTCCCTTAAGATCCCCTACAATGGAGCAAAGGGGAGCAGAATTTGTCACCCAAAAGTGAATCTCCGGTATAGATTCTTTTTTATAACTTCACTTGTTTTTGGCTGTGCTGGGCCTTTGTTGCTATCTGAACTTTTCTCTAGTTGCCGCGAGCAGGGCCTGCTCTCGAGGTTTGTGTGGTGTGGGCTCCTCATTGCGGTGGCTTCTCTTGCTGTGGAGCTCGGCTGCAGAGGCCTGCGCTCAGGACTTGCAGCTCCCGTGTTTGGAGCACAGGCTCAATGCTTGGGGCACACGGGCCTGGTTCGCTGCCGCACGTGGGATCTTCGTGGATCAGGGATCAAAGCTGTGTCTATTGTTTCTCTCCTGTTAATCTTTTATTACAATGGAGTCTAAACTTAGGACTTGGAAAGGTACTAGCAGGCATTTCCTGGTTTTCCTTCACCACAGAGCTTCTCTCTTGGGCCTCTATAACCTCGCCTAGAGATTCTGCAAAAGTTGTTGCTGTTCAGTTGCCAAGTCGTGTCCAACCCTTTGTGATCTCATGGACTGCAGCATGCCAGGCTTCTCTGTCTTCCTCTGTCTCCTGGAGCCTGCTCAGAATCATGTCCATTGAGTCGGTGATGCCATCCAACCGTCTCATCCTCTGTCATCCCCTTCTCCTCCCACCTTCCATCTTTCCCAGCATCAGGGTCTTTTCCAATGACTCAGCTCTTCCCATCAGGTGGCCAAAGTATTGGAGTTTCAGCTTCAGCATCAGTCCTTCCAATGAATATTCAGGACTGATTTCCTTTAGGATGAACTGGTTGGATCTCCTTGCAGTCCAGGAGACCCTTGAGTCTTTTCCACACCACAGTCCTTTGTGCTCAGGCTTCTTTATGATCTGCAAAAGTACAGGTCCTGCAAAGAGTAGAGCTCAGATGTTGCTTGAATGAATTTACTTATCCTCAATATACAGAGTAGAAAGTTTGGCCTAGAGAGGTCAGGCAGTGTGCCTATCGCTAGTTAGAGGCAGAGGCACGATTAGAGCCGAGCTGTCTGTCTCCCGGCATCCTCCCAGGGAGGAAGCAGGGTGTGTGCAGGTCTGATGGTGCAGCGAGCGCACAAGTTCATCCCACATGGCTCGCTGGCTTGTGGCCTCGAATGTGTGTCCCGAAGGGCCGCTGCCGCAGCGCTGCCTCAGGGGCCTGTATGTTGCCCCTAAAAGCAGAATCCAGGGAGGGCCCACCTCCTTCTCAGGAGAAGGTAGAGAGGGGCGGCAAGACATCAAACCTGGCCCCTCAAGACCGTCTGTCCTGCTGATAAAGCTACAGACAGGCGTGTCCAGCCTCCTGACCCAGACCTGACATCCCCGGCGCCAGGAGCGCCTGCACACCCACAGTCCTCCTGGGAATCTCAGCAGCGCCTCCTGAGAGCTGCGTGGCGCCAGGGACGTTCATACGGCACAGGCACGAAAGCTTGAAGCCTTGAGGCTTCGCCCACCAGGACTGAATTAAATGCTTTAAGCGACTTTGGGGCTACTTAGAGAAAACAGTTTACATCAGTTGCTGTGCTGTTGGAGGAGCGTGGGGAGGGTGGTTCGAACTTTTTTGCTTTTAAACTTTCTCTTCCCTTTGGCTTGACAGCTGCAGAGGCCTCCAAGAGGCCAACCCTTTTGATAAATCCCATGTGTAAGTTTGCTGACTCCAGCTGCACTGACTCAGGCTACTCAAGGCCTCCCCAGCCCCATGTGCCAGGAAAGGCCCTGGGAGGGCGGGACAGCAGAGGTGGTCTCTGGGCTCAGGCTTCTGGGCCCTGCAGTGCGGCGGTCATTCCAGCTGCTTAATTGCTAAAAGCTTTCAAGGTTTGACTGAAGAACTGGGCAGTGCTCAGAAGTTTGTCTTGCCATACTTTGATGAAAATGGACCCTAGAGGACGGAGATGACCGCACACAACAATTACACACACGCACACGTACATACAGCACACATATGCATGAACACATACAACACACATACATGTATAGCATGCGCGTGCAGACATACAGCACACACATACACCAACATGCACACACAACACATACATGTATAGCATGCACACACACGTACATATAGCACATGTATGCATGAACGCACACACAACACATACATGTATAGCATGCGCGCGCAGACATACAGCACACATATACATCAACATGCACACACAACACATACATGTATAGCATGCGCGTGCAGACATACAGCACACACATACACCAACATGCACACACAACACATACATGTATAGCATGCACACACACGTACATATAGCACATGTATGCATGAACGCACACACACAACACATGCATGTGTAGTATGCATACACAGACATAAAGCACATGTGTGCATGAATGCACATACCTGTATAGCATGCATACACGCACAGACGTGCAAACACAGATGCATGTACAGACAGACATGTGCACACATATACACACACACACAAGATTGTGGGGAGACATGTCAGTCACCTCAGGTGTGCAGATGACAACACCCCTATGGCAGAGAGCAAAGAGGAACTAAAGAGCCTCTTGATGAGGGTGAAAGAGGAGAGTGAAAAAGTTGGCTTACAGCTCAACATTCAGAAAACTAAGATCATAGCATCCGGTCCCATCACTTCATGGCAAATGGATGGAGAAATCATGAAAAGAGTGAGAGAATTTATTTCTGGGGCTCTAAAATCACTGCAGATGGTGACTACGGCCATGAAATTAAAAGACACTTGCTCCTTGGAAGGAAAGTTATGACCCACCTAGACAGAATATTAAAAAGCAGAGACATTACTTTGCCAACAAAGGTCTGTCTAGTCAAGGCTATGGTTTTTCCAGTAGTCATGTATGGATGTGAGTTGGACTGTGAAGAAAGCTGAGTGCCGAAGAATTGATGCTTTTGACCTGCAGTGTTGGAGAAGACTCTTGAGAGTCCCTTGGACTGCAAGGAGATCCAATCTGTCCATCCTAAAGGAAATCAGTCCTGAATATTCATTGGAAGGACTGATGCTGAAGCTGAAGCTCCAATACTTTGGCCACATGATGCAAGTAACCAACTCATTGGAAAAGACCCTGATGCTGGGAAAGATTGAAGGCAGGAGGAGAAGGGGATGACAGAGGATAAGATGATTGGATGGCATCACTGACACCATGGACATGGGTTTGGGTAAACTCTGGGAGTTGATGATGTACAGGGAGGCCTGGTGTGCTGCAGTCCATGGGGTCACAAAGAGTCACACATGACTGAGCGAATGAACTGAACTGACATATTTATTTATTTTATCTAGCTTGGTTTTATTGTTAGTTCTGAAGAGGTGATATGTGTATAAGATAAATATTCCAAATGGACTTGATTATTTTTCACATTAGGAGTCACTCTCCCCCCTTCCCTCCCATCACACCCAGTATTCTAGAGACAACAACATGGTGAATTTCTCCTAAATTTTTCCAGAAATATGTGTTTATCTAAAACATATTTTCCCATTCTCTAATGTATATTTTTATGCACATATAGTAGCTGCTGCTGCTGCTGCCAAGTTGCTTCAGCTGTGTCCGACTCTGCGACCCCATAGACGGCAGCCCAGCAGGCTCCCCCGTCCCTGGGACTCTCTGGGCAGGAGCACTGGAGTGGGCTGCCATTCCCTTCTCCACATATAGTAGCGTGTAGACGTAATTATGCACCTGGATTTTTGAATTTAATAGTATACCTTTGAAGTATTCCACTTCCGTGATGATGGCAATGATGGCGGTGGTGACACACAGCATGCGCCCCCACATGTATGACGGCTTTATAAATCTGACACAACTCTGAGTTTTAATCCTTGCAACCATCCTTACAGTAGCTCTGACTCCATTCCTCAACCCATTCTGCAGCATCGGCTCTCAGCCTGAAATCACGGCCTCTCACTTAGGGGGTGCCTTATTCTTTTTAAGGGGTGCATAATATTCCTTTAAGTGAAGTCGCTGAGTCGTGTCTGACTCTTTGCGACCCCGTGGACTGTAGCCTACCAGGCTCCTCCGTCCATGGGATTCTCCAGGCAAGAATACTGGAGTGGAGTGCCATTTCCTTCTCCAATATTCCTTTAAACAGATATATATCCCATTGACATATCTTGTGTACTGTTAATGATGTCTCAGGCTTATTTATCCTGTTTCTGCCATTGCAAGCAGGGCCTCGATCTTTCAGTGCTTCACCGCATACCTTTGAACGTGCGCTTTGTGTACATATTTGTAATATCAATTAATCAAGTTGTAATAGCTGTTTTTTAAACACCAATGCTGATTTTCTTCTTACTGAGAGGAGAAATGGATAGGACTTAGAGAAATAGGCATTTCATGTATCTCTACTCTTGCAACAAATTCATGGCCCCATGAAGTCCAAGGGCTCACTAATTATTTGTTAAGTGAATTAAACAAGCAAAAGCTGCCATTTTTGAATTACATGCAATATATAAAATACTTTGATTCACTAGATGTCATTAAATGTATAGAAGCATTACCCTTATCTATACATCAGGAAAGGAGACACACAGTCTGAAAGATACGAAGGCGCAGTGTCGTCTTTGACATTCAGCTCCTTGGAACCCGGATCTATACCCTGCTTCTTCTAGACCCACTCTCAGGATCTGACTCAGGGACTCCTCTTTGTCTCCACTTGCATAGGATGAATGCTGATTTGCAAGAGAAAGTATTGGACACAAGAATCAATAGACTGAAATGATACCTAACATGCCTTAACTGCTTATTACATGAGACCCGTTCTCAAGCTTACTGAGGACAGTCACGCTAGGAGGCTCAGTCTATTGCTGTTGCTGTTTTAGATTAGAAAAAGAAAAGTGAAGCTAAGCAAACTTTAGTAACTTGGCTAGTATCACAGGAACTAAGTAAGGAAGACTCACCTCCAGATGGGACTGTCTCTAGAGCCCCAAAGTCTTAAATGTTACTTCTCTACTGGAAATTAAAATAAATATGACACAGATACCTTTGAAGACCTTGAAGACAACATGCATTGTTTGTGCTGAATCCCAAAGGCATCTGTATTCCCCACAGTTCTCTGTCCTTTATTTTCAAAAATCTTCACTATTCCTCCTGAGGAATCTGTCTCGGCTTCTACTGTAATATGAGCTCTCCTATAGTGACTATTCAATTGTTTAATAAATATCTGTATTTTTTTAAGTGACAAACTCACCAGAATTGGCCATTACTTAATAGTCACAAACACCAAGCTTATGAATATTTCATGCTCACTCATTTCTGCTGAGACTGTAAGCAACCCACACTTCTAATAGCTACGGATTATGCAGGGAACAGTGGAAAGCATATGTTTTGTGTGTTTTCTTTAACAATTTGATGATGGAAGAACACCTGGCGGTGTTGGAAATAATGTAAGAAATGGTCGCCTTTTGTCGTTTGAGTGCTTGAAATAAAAATCTCAAATGGCAACTTGTAATCTAAACCACAGCAATTATAGAAGACTATATAAAAAGGTAAACATTTGAAATTCATAAATCTAAATGAGTCTATCTGCAAGTAAGTAAACTTTATTCAATTTTCTGCAGCAACTACCCATCAACGCCCTCACCCAAAATACCGCAGACTCTGTAGTGCTCAAATGTTAAAAAGTTTCAAGTTTGGGATTCAGTTGTTTCTTTGTTGTCTCCTGCTTTGTTTCCATCAGTTTAATAGTGCAGTGTGATGTGAGAGAGCAGTGCACAGCTGAAAGCGAGTGCAGACCAGGGGCCTGTGAAGGATGGGGGTACAGGAAAGGCTCCTCCAAGAAGAGTGTTTGAACCTGATGGCGGGATCCCAAGGAGGCTACTTGGCAGGAAGGCAGGGTGTGGAGGAGGTGACAGACACGGGAAGAGCCCATGGGAGAAGCAGGGCACTTTCTCGAAGCTGGAGAGACCCAGGGAGGTGATCGGTTAAGTTCAGTCGCTCAGTCGTGTCCGACTCTTTGCGACCCCATTAATTGCAGCACGCCAGGCCTCCCTGTTCAACACCAACTCCCAGAATTCACTCAAAATCACGTCCATCGAGTCCGTGATGCCATCCAGCCATCTCATCCTCTGTTGTCCCCTTCTCCTCCTGCCCCCAATCCCTCCCAGCAGCAGAGTCTTTTCCAATGAGTCAACTCTTCGCATGAGGTGGCCAAAGTACTGGAGTTTCACCTTCAGCATCATTCCTTCCAAAGGACACCCAGGGCTGATCTCCTTCAGAATGGACTGGTTGGATCTCCTTGCTGTCCAAGGGACTCTCAAGAGTCTTCTCCAACACCACAGTTCAAAAGCATCAATTCTTCGGCGCTCAGCCTCACAGTCCAACTCTCACATCCATACATGACCACTGGAAAAACCATAGCCTTGACTAGACGGACCTTGGTCGTCAAAGTAATGTCTCTGCTTTTGAATATGCTATCTAGGTTGGTCATAACTTTCCTTCCAAGGAGTAAGCATCTTTTAATTTCACGGCTGCAGTCACCATCTGCAGTGATTTTGGAGCCCCAAAAATAAAGTCTGACATTGTTTCCGCTGTTTCCCCATCTATTTCCCATGAAGTGATGGGACCAGATGCCATGACCTTCGTTTCCTGAATGTTGAGCTTTAAGCCAACTTTTTCACTCTCCTCTTTCCCTTTCATCAAGAGGCTTTTTAGTTCCTCTTCACTTTCTGCCATAAGGGTGGTGTCATCTGCATATCTGAGGTTATTGATATTTCTTCTGGCAATCTTGATTCCAGCTTGTGCTTCTTCCAGCCCAGCATTTCTCATGATGTACTCTGCATAGAAGTTAAATAAGCAGGGTGACAGTATACAGCCTTGATGCACTCCTTTCCCTATTTGGAACCAGTCTATTGTTCCATGTCCAGTTCTAACTGTTCCTTCCTGACCTGCATACAGATTTCTTAAGAGGCAGGTCAGGTGGTCTGGTATTTCCATCTTTTTCAGTTTATTGTGATCCACACAGTCAAAGTCTTTGGCATAGTCAATAAAGCAGAAATAGATGTTTTTCTGGGACTCTCTTGCTTTTTCCATGATCCAGCAGATGTTGGAAATTTGATCTTCTGTGAAAAATACCGTTGGTGGCTTGATAGGGATTGCATTGGATCTATAGATTGCTTTGGGTAGTATACTCATTTTCACTATATTGGTTCTTCAGATCCATGAACACATAAATTTCTCCATCTATTTGTTTCCTCTTTGATTTCTTTCACCAGTGTTTTATAATTTTCTATATATATTTAGGTCAATATATTCCTAAGTATTTTATTCCTTTCCTTGCAATGGTGAATGGAATTGTTTCCTTAATTTCTTTTTCTACTTTCTCATTATTCGTGTATAGGAATGCAAGGGATTTCTGTGTGTTGATTTTATATCCTGCAACTTTGCTATATTCATTGATGAGCTCTAGTAATTTTCTGGTGGAGTCTTTAGGGTTTTCTATGTATAGGATCATGTCATCTGCAAACAGTGAGAGTTTTACTTCTTCTTTTGCAATCTGGATTCCTTTTATTTCTTTTTTCTGCTCTGATTGCTGTGGCCAAAACTTCCAGAACTATGTTGAATAGTAGTGGTGAGAGTGGGCACCCTTGTCTTGTTCCTGACTTTAGGGGAAATGCTTTCAATTTTTCACCATTGAGGAAAATGTTTGCTGTGGGTTTGTCATATATAGCTTTTATTATGTTGAGGTATGTTCCTTCTATTCCTGCTTTCTGGAGGGTTTTTATCGTAAATGGATGTTGAATTTTGTCAAAGGCTTTCTCTGCATCTATTGAGATAATCATATGGTTTTTATTTTTCAGTTTGTTAATGTGGTGAATTACGTTGATTGATTTGTGGATACTGAAGAATCCTTGTATCCCTGAGATAAAGCCCACTTGGTCATGGTGTATGATTTTTTTAATATGTTGTTGGTTTCTGATTGCTAGAATTTTGTTAAGGACTTTTGCATCTATGTTTATCAGTGATATTGGCCTATAGTTTTCTTATTTTGTGGCATCTTTGTCAGGTTTTGGTATTAGGTTGATGGTGGCCTCATAGAATGAGTTTGGAAGTTTACCTTCCTCTGCAATTTTCTGGAAGAGTTTGAGTAGGATAGGTGTTAGCTCTTCTCTAAATTTTTGGTAGAATTCAGCTGTGAAGCTGTCTGGCCCTGGTCTTTTGTTTGCTGGAAGATTTCTGATTACAGTTTCAATTTCTGTGCTTGTGATGGGTCTGTTAAGATTCTGTTTCCTCCTGGTTCAGTTTTGGAAAGTTGTGCTTTTCTAAGAATTTGTCCATTTCTTCCAAGTTGTCCATTTTATTGGCGTATAGTTGCTGGTAGTAGTCTCTTATGATCCTTTGTATTTCTGTGTTGTCATTTCTGGGCATACACACCGAGGAAACCAGAACTGAAAGAGACGCATGTACCCCAATGCTTATCGCAGCACTGTTCATAATAGCCAGGACATGGAAGCAACCTAGATGTCCATCAGCAGATGAATGGATAAGAAAGCTGTGGTACATATACACAATGGAATATTACTCAGCCATTAAGAAGAATCCATTTGAATCATTTCTAACGAGGTGGATGAAAGTGGAGCCTATTATACAGAGTGAAGTAAGCCAGAAAGAAAACACCAATACAGTATATTAATGCATATATGTGGAATTTAGAAAGATGGTAGTGATAACCCTATATGCAAGATGGCAAAAGAGACACAGATGTATAGAACAGGCTTTTGGACTCTGTGGGAGAGGGAAAGGATGGGATGGTTTGGGAGAATGCATTGAAACCTGTATATTATCATATATGAAACAGATCGCCAGTCCAGGTTCAATGCATGATACAGGGTGCTTGGGGCTGGAGGACTGGGATGACCCATAAGGATGGGATGGGGAGGGAGGTGGGAGGGGGTCCAGGATGGGGAACACATATACACCCATGGCGGATTCATGTCAGTGTATGGCAAAACCACCTCAATATTGTAAAGTAATTATCATCCAATTAAAATAAATAAATTTATATTTAAAAAATAAAATTAAAAGTCAAATAAAACAAAAAACTAAGAATGTGAACATCTGCCCAGGAACAGTCACAAGCCACTGAAGGGTGGAAAATCTGGGGAGAGACACAATCTGAGCCCTGTTTATAAAGATCTTGATTGTTCCAGCTGCTAGGTGCTGAGTGAGAGATGGAGAGAGAGGTGGGGTTTAGGGCACACTTGCCTTAGTCCAGGCGTGTATGATGGTAATGCTGGTCTGAAGGGCTGGATCAGAAGAATGAAAGTGAGCTGGAGAGATGTGCTTGGACTTGAGAGCAATTGTGGATGTGAAATACACAAGGGAGAGTGATGGATTAGATGTTGGCAGTGAAAAGAGGGTGGAGAAGGCAATGGCACCCCACTCTAGTACTCTTGCCTGGAAAATCCCAAGGATGGAGGAGCCTGGTAGGCTGCAGTCCATGGGGTTGCACAGAGTCAGACATGACTGAAGTGACTTCGCAGCAGCAGCAGTGAAAAGAGGTAGTGTCAAGAATGACTTGGAGATGATGATTCTGCAGCCTGGGGAGACTGTAAGCTCTGTTTCAGACTTCATAGCATTATTTCACAATTCCCTATTTCCTGGGAATTTGTAGCAAGAAAAGCACGTATACAAAGGACCACTTCCAAACTGTGCTTCACAATGCCAAACATTTTAGCCACATTGCTGTGGCAAAGGTCACTCTTTCTGCTAAGGTCACCACTCTATCCCTGGTGGCTGCTGTGATGCCTGGGCATATGGCAGGTCCCCAGTAACGAGTCTGTTAGAGCAGATGAGCCATGTTCCTGTCTGGCACATAAGAGTCCTGGGGAGGAGACTGCCCTTCCCTCCCCTATCTTTATTTCTTTCTGAACTTGCACCTAAGTTTCTCATTTATGGACTATTTTTTTGGAGCTAGGTAAACTGATACTAAAGTTCATATGGAAAAACTAGTATATAAGTAGAGCCAGGAAAAAATAAACTTTGAAAAGTAAAAAGCTCTGATGAGGGCTAGTCCTAGCAAACATTAAAACATACTACCCAGCTTCTATGAGTAAATCAGCATGGGAGGGATACATAGATAGACTGATAGAGCAGTCAATGGGGCTTCCCAGGTGGCACAGTGGTGAAGACCCACCTGCCAGCGCAGGAGACACCAGAGACATGGGCATGATCCCTGGCTCGGGAAGATCCCCTGAAGGAGGAAATGGCAGCCCGCTCTAGCACTCTTGCCTGCAGAATCCCATGGACAGGAGCCTGGAGGTTACAGTCCATGGGGTCAGACATGACTGAGCAACTGAACAGACACTCACAGACCAGTGAAACAGAAGAGAAAGCCTAGCATAGTCCAAGATCTTTATGGAAATTTAGACTATAAGGAAGGTAGCATCTCAAAGCACTGAGATAAAGAATGGCTTTTTAATAAATGATATTGGGAAAACTGAGTAGCCATCTGGAAAATTGTAAAATTGGGTCCATATTTCACACCATAAGAAAACACTCCAAATAGATCAGGGGTCTAGACTAAAAATGTGAAGCTATGAAAGTACTTGAAGAAAACATGAGTAAATTCCACTTCAGCCATACTGGAGAGAAAGCCTTCCAACTGTGACTTCAAATCCAAAAGTAAGACAAGAAAAGATTGATAAATGTACTACAGTAAGAGAAAGAAGTTACATGGAGGGGACCCAACAATAACATACATGAAATAAAAAGATCACTAAAACCATAAGACAATATGTATAAAATGTACCCCAACAATGTCTCCAGTAGATTAAAATCTCCCAGAAATTGAGACACAAAGGGGCAAAAAGCTGACATTTTTAAATTTCAAAGAACAGGGACAGGGTTCTTTGGTCTAGTGCTTAGGACTGGACACTGTCAACTCCAGGGCCCGAGTTCAATCCCTGGTGTGGGGACTGAGCTCCCACAGGCTACGAAGCCTGGCCACAAAGACTGCTCTGGAAGGTTCGAAGGATGAGTCGCTCAAACCTGTGCGGCTCAGTCGCCTCAATCGGGCCCAACCCTTGGCGACCCTGTGGACTGTAGCCCACGAGGCTCCGCTGTCAGTGAGATTCTCTAGGCAAGAACTCTGGAGTGGGTTGCCATGCTCTCCTCCTCACGCATGATTAGAAAAATGAGAATTCATCACCTTCACAGCGGCACCAATTTAACAGTACATTCTGTTGGTGAGTTTGTGGGAGACAGGAGCTCTCAGACATTGCTGTGGGATTCTGATGGGGAATTGGGCAAAATCTGACAAAACTACACACACGTGTGCCTTTGACCCCGCAGTTCCTCTTCTGGAAGCATGCTCTGAAGGTGCAGTCCCAACAAGATGAACATGTATTTGCCCAACGCTGTCCATTACAGCATTGTCTGTCATTTCAAACTTTGGGAGAAAACCTAAATGTCCATCCGTAGGAGAGGAGTCAACAAGTGGTGTGCGTCCACGGACACGGAGTGCTATACAACTGTAAAGAGAGGGAGGGCAAGTTCTGCAGTTTGATTTGAAGGGATTTCCAGAAAATGCTGTGAAGTAACGAGAGCCCAGTTCAGAAAAATACCTGTAGTGTATTCTTCAAGTAAGAAAAAAAAAGGCTCTCAAACATGCACAGATCTGCTCATTTGTGCAAAGGAAATGCAGGATGGATAAATAAGAAACTAAACAGACCCTCCAGGGGGCGAGTGAGGAAAGGGGGGAAAGAAGTTGAAAATGGGAGCAAAGCAACAGAAAAGAAAGGAGAGACGCTTCTGAGGAGGCTCTGGGCTTCGACGCTCAGAACCAGCGCCACAGAATGCACACACACACACACACAAACACATAAGCAAAACGTCTGTTTATAAGCAAAGCCAAGCAGGATGTGAGGGGAACTCAAATCTGGGGTATAAGTGGTCATACGTGAAGGTGGTTGTGTCGCAAATGAAGGGGTAGAAGAAGGAGCAACATTAGTTACTTTGGGAAAGAGAATTTTTTAAGTGGATATTATAAGGCCCATGGAAAATAAGAACTGTTTTAATGCTGGACTTGACTTTGTAAATCTGTTTCTCATGGAAGAACGTGTGATAATTCTAAACTACTTTTTTTGTGTGTATATGAGGATAAAAAAAATGTAACTATGTGAAGCGATGGATGTTAACCAAACTTATTGTGATGGCCAATTCACATTATATATATAGCAGTACACCTTAAACTAATACAATACGATATGTCAGCTATATCTAAGGGGTGTGTCTATTGTGGTTTTAGAAACTAGGTTGGCGAGACTAAGAGAAAACTGAGGCAGAAGTAGAAATATTAATACCAACCTCAGTATTTCAATTTTATCTATAATCTGAGAAGCTATTTTTCCCCACTGTGTATCATTTCCTACTAACATCACAAATAGGCATTCAATAAATGTATTTGTTATAAGAGAAGAAAGGAGCAGACATTATTTAGAAAAAAGAAACTTGGAATGATTAAAAAGGAAATGTGTATTCTCACAGTAGTCGGCATGACCTTGGAGTTAACAAACTTCCTGTAAAGACAGATAGTAGGCTGTGTGGACCAAGATGCAAAATCGAGGACACTATTAGGTACTTTCATCAAAAGAGAGAAGACAGATTTTGACAAGTCTTGGGCAAATTTCAAAAGGTTAAAAAATAAATTTATTCTTATTAAATAGCAAAAGGTTATTATTGTATTAAAATATACACATATAATTTTTATAATACTCAGCTAATCATTACAAGAATAAAATTCTTGTTTGTGAGTGAGATAGCATTAATTGATTTTCAAAGTCAGTGTCCCCAGTTACACTCCAATTAAAAAATAAATTTTAAAAGTGAGCAACGAAACTTGAAAACAATAAAACAAAACAGTCAGTGTCCCCATCATCATAGAGATTGCAAGTGGGCATCTGTAAAAATAAGTTATCAGTTCGCCGAAAACAGGTAGCTAGGAGGATTGTTCCCCAGGGCATAGCTTGCCAGCCCCTGACCTGGCCCGGGCCGCCCAGTCCAACTTCACCTCTTCCATCCATTCCTCTGCTCACTCTGTTCAAGACCCAGCAGCTTTCTTTTCATCCCTCCAGCCCCTCAGGTTTCCCCCTGCTGCTGGGGTTGGAGGGGTCTTGACCCTTCCCGTTGCCTCTGCCAGATACAGTCCCCAGCTCTGCACTTGATGAGTCATGTCATTTAAATCTAAGTTCAAATGCCAGTTTCTTAGGGAGGCTCACTCTGATCACCCCGTCTAAGAGACCAGTCCCCAACTCAACCACGTTCTATCGCCCGAGTTAGAGTCTTTAGAGTCGTATCTCTCTACAACGTCATGTTTATGTATTTGTTTGAAGGGTCTCCTGTCTACACCTCTAGCTTAAGGTCCATGACATAGAGGGTTAATGCTTGGTTCCAGCTAATGAATTCTCCATTGTTTGGCATGTAGTGACTCCCTAATAAACACTTGAATCAATAATGATTGCAAACAGGAAAAGGGGGTTCCTGTAGCCCACGTATCGCATGTGCAGGACAACGACAGCTGGGCAGGAAAGACACAGCAGTCATTCCAGACGTGGTCGTTCCAGACGTGGAAAATGTCCCTGCTGTTTTGCTCGGATCCTGAGAGAAAGTGGTATAGCCTTGTAATTCCTAGGTAAGGACATCCATTTCACAATTGTCATTACCTTAGTTTAGGTCTGGAATCACTGCTGATGGTTCGCCTAGCTGATGGTTCATCTAGCTTACACTTTGACCACTGGAAGCAAATGAACATTGGATGAGATAGGCATTCACAGAGCTGGTCTGCATTCCATGAGAACTACAAAAATAGCACAAGGAAACAGTCATACTTAAAATGGCATGACTCCACAACTCCCCAGATAATCAGCGTTTTCAGAGTCATGTGTTAGTCACTTTGTTGCTGTTCAGTTGGTAAGTTGCGTCCAACTCTTTTGGGCGCCGTGGATTGCAGCACGCCAGGCTCCCCTGTCCTTCACTGTCTCCTGGAGTTTTGCTCAGATTCATGTCCACTGAGATGGCAATGCTATCTAACCATCTCATCCTCTGCCACCCTCTCCTCCTATTCCTTCAGTCTTTGTCAGCATCAGGGTCTTTACCAAGAGTCGACTCTTTGCATCAGGTGGCCAAAGTATTGGAGCTTCAGCATCAGTCCTTTCAGAGGATATTCAGGGCTGAATCACTAGGTAGTCATTAGCTGGGAAGATGTGACTCTAGGTAGAGAAGTTTATAAGATCATATGTTGGTAGCCAGTGTCTCTGAGAATAAAAGATTTCCTATTCTAAATGGAATGGTATTCTGAGCGGAGATGGTAAAATGCAAATGACTGAGTATCAAATTTTAGTATAAAAGCTGCTGGGTATACAGAGAAATGAGAAGGGAAAGGGAAGCTGGAATTAGAAGATTCTAAAATTATAATTGTCATAAGCTTAGGGGAGAAAATTAGCCGTCTTACCAGACACTGCCGTGCGGAGAAAGCTTGTAAGCTAGATTTATGGGAAAGCAACCTCAACATAGACAAAAAATAAACAGAAAAGGACAAAGTCGAGCACCGCTTGTAACTAACCTTGGAGAGATCAGCTCTTTGATGGATTAAGTAGCCGACCTGGAGTACGTGTCTGTCTAGTGATGATTAACTACTGAACCGAAAACAAATTTATGTATAGTTTAGGACACCCATTTGCAAGAGCAACATATACTGAAACTTTTATAGAATAACCCTTTATATGAAAGTCAAATAAGGAAAACTTTTGCTTCCCGTCAGTGAAATCAGTGGGGATGGTTCAAAATCGTTAGACAGCTTGCTTTCTTTCAAAATCTTATGAATAGTTTAAAAATTGTTTCATAAATACCAAGAATAAGACAATATCATCTACAATCCAATTTCCCTACTATTCAACTGACTTCATTGCCTGGGCAATGTTCCTCTCTTTGTTTTATGCATGTAAAATGTTATACAGTTATGATAATAGCTATCTAAAATACTCTTATATCCTGTATATTCATGCTGTATCACAGACATTCTTACATTGCTGTATTGGCTTTATTGTTCTCATTTTTTATGACAACTGAAGAATCCATATCACCAATGCATGACTGTCCGTTTTTATATTTTTTCCTAATTTTTCTTTATTAAAATATTATTGAAGTTTTATATTGTTTTTGAAGGGAAAACATTTTAAATTTATTGTTTTATTACAGACTAGTTTGAAAGTAAAATCAACACAAGAAGAGAATTACTCGCAAAAGTTGTTCTGAAAACACCCATGTTTTATTTATGTGCATCTTCAATTTCATGTCATAACAAAGTACAGAGAGAACAGTGCATTCTGCACGTTCCATTAACATTATGCCCAACACACTCCGCTTCTATCCCGTGGTAGTTTGGACCCTCTCTACACACTGTGCCTCACACTCAGCTGTTTTCCTCGGGTGATTCTCTGGGCTCTGAGACCAGCGCTTTAACGGCCTTGTGTCCTGGTGTGGTACCCGCCTCCCCCGCCAAGATGCAAGTGTGCGAGGCAGGGACCTGGCCTGCCTGCTGCCGTCTCTGCAAGGCCGCGGCGGTGCCGGACGCAGACGGGTCCTCGTCAGTAACTGGGTGAATGCGTAAGTGAAGTCACAGGGGCTGCAGAGTCAGTGTAGAGCCAAGTTTTTGTGTGTTGGTTTTTTGTTTTTAATGTGTATTGCGGTTAGTTTATTAGTGTCTGCTATGCAGCAAAGTGAATCAATTATATGTACATATATGTGTATATATAAAAGCTGAGCACCAAAGAATTGATGCTTTTGAACTGCGGTGTTGGAGAAGACTCTTGAGAGTCCCTTGGACTGCAAGGAGATCCAACCAGTCCATCATAAAGGAAATCAGCCTCAATATTCATTGGAAGGTCTGAGGCTGAAGCTGAAGCTCCAATAGCTTGACCACCTGATGTGAAGAGTTGACTCATTGGAAAAGACCCTGATGCTGGGAAAGGTTGAGGGCAGGAGGAGAAGGGGATGACAGACGATGAGATGGTTGGATGGCATCGCCGACTCAATGGACATGAGTTTGGGTGGACTCCAGGAGTTGGTGATGGACAGGGAGGCTTGGCGTGCTGTGGTCCACAGGATCGCAAAGAGTCAGACACAACTGTGTGACTGAACTGAACTGATATATATATATATCCCCACCCCTTTTTAGCTTCTTTTCCCATGTCGGTCACTGCAGATTGTTGAGAAGAGGCCCCTGTGCAGGGTCTCATGTTGAATCTCAGAGCTCTGGCGCCAGAGCTGCTCTCTGACACACCCAGTGGGAGGATGACCCCCTTGCCGCCTTCCTTTCTGCTGTTCCCTCAGTGACACAGTGTGTGTTTCTTAAAAGGTCTATAACTTCTCGTGGTTTCAAGGGACTCTGCAGTAAATCTGCCCAGCCCCTCGAGAAAAAGGGAAATTTAGATTCCCAATGTCTAGCAACCAAGAGCAATATAGATGCTTAACTGTTCTCAACTATAAATATCCTGAAAATTTTATCACATTGTTTTATAATATAGTGTTGTGAGCTTTGAAGTCACTTGGCAGATGACATAATGTCAATTCTGTGAATTCCCAGCTGCATAACCTTGTACAAATCACTTCCTTCTTTCTCCCTAAGGTTCCTTTTCTGCAAAATGGAGGAAAATAATAATGCTCTTTCAGATGTTTGTGGTGATAACTGAGGATTAGGTAAATTGATATAAAAACAGCTATACAACTCTATGTCTTGCATTTGCTTATATTTGGGGTACTGATTTTGTATGTAGAAAACATTTCATAAATATTACGTATCATCAGCAGCAGCATCATATCATGGTCACTCTTTTTTTTTTTTTTTGCAAATCTAGTTAACTTTCCACTTGTGGAATTAAAATACTGGAGTTCACAAAGTATTTCCTTTACATAAATCGGACACAGTCAAGGCTACTCTTTGACCGCCCCTCTCGTTCACATCACACCCTGTGTCTTGCCTGGAGGAGAGAAGGATGGCCAACATTTTGGTGGAAATGGTGCATAACTGTGGCTTTGAACATGCAGATGCATCATTCATGAGCGTGTCATTCATCATGCGTGCTCAGCAGGGGTGGAGGGGGGTGGGTGTTAAGTGCTGCTGCTTTTGACTAGAAAAACCCCAGGGGCCAAATTATGTAAATTCCTACTGCACTCAGCATAGTATCCTGCCAACCAGTGGGCATAATAAATGTTGTTGATGTTGTAATGAAGATGCTTAAGTTTCTGATAAAATGACTCTTTTCTTCAGATGATTGCTTTAGGACCAAAGGCTTTCCTTGAAGGTGAAGGGGATTTATGTTTTTACCTAGACTCATAAATTAAGTGAAAAAAAAAAAAAAACCCACCCATGGCACAGACACTTCTCTCAGACGTAGGGGCATTCATAGGCTGCAGCACATTCTTTCTCACAGGCAGCACCTGCTAGAAATCTTTTAGTAAGAAACATGACTTTTAGTAAGTCTTACTTTTAGTAAGAAACACTGACTCTGTGCCCACCTTTTCAGATTTTTTTTTTCTTTTCTTCCAAATACTTGTCAAGTAATGTGGGGCTGGTAAAATCTTCACATGTAATTTTGGTCAAGAAGATAATCCATTCTGTATGGATATAATCCCACACCAAAGGGTAAAAATGTCATCTACAGTAGCTTCACTATAGACAGGGTGGCCAGGATCAGCTCTGCTGCAGTAACATGCTTCAGAACCTCCGCGGTTTAACCATAAGAATGTATTTCCTACCCAAGCAAATTCCATTCTAGTCTGTATCTCTTCACGGCCACTGTCTTGAAATGCTGATTCAGAGATTCAGACCCTTCTGTCTTTTGATCCCAACATCTCTTCATTTGTGCTTACTAGGTGGGGGGAAAGATAGAGCCTATAGGATTCGCATCCGTTCTGTGGTGCCTTGGTGTATTGACGACCACAGAACAAAGCTGTGGTCTTAATGCCCCAGCTAACCTCAAGAATAGTGGGAAATGTTGGGGGAGGGGTGTCACAAATATTTATGATCCTTAAGAGTATAAAGACATGGATATCAAAACATATTCTGAGAAATATCAGGGCTATAAGATATTCTGAGGGCCTTCCCAGGTGGCTTGGTGGTAAAGAATCTGCCTGCCAAAGCAGGAGGCCCAGGAAATGCAGGTTCAATCCCTGGGTTGGAAGATCCCCTAGAGAAGGCAATGGCAACCCACTTCAGTATTCTTGCCTGGAGAATCCTATGGATAAAGGAGCCGGGCAGGGTATAGACCATGGGGTTGCAAAGAGTTGGAAAAAAATTTAAAAGACCAGAGGCATCCAGTTAAGTAAGACACTATTGCTAATGTGACCCTCTAATTTCCCTGCTTAGAAATTCTTAATGTACATTAGGCTGTTGTCAACTCTGAGAAACCATTCTACAAATAGGCACAGTTATCTTTGTTTAATGCAGTTTTCTTTTTCAAACTCGATGGACCATAGAATAATTCTTTTCACAACACCCATGAACCTAATGTCCCATTGAACTCACTTTAGGCAAATATTCCATTAGGCATCTTGAAATACTAGAGTGCGAAGCCTAATGGGCATTTTATACATATTTATTGCCAGAATCATGAATGAATGCAGAGTCACTTTTCAGAGTCAGGGACACCCGCTGAATCAAATTTTCCCAGAACTGAAGTTTTACCTGACACCAGCCCTAAAGCTGAAAAATAAGAACCCTAGGTCAGGCAACTACCTTTTGCTTTTAAGATGCTGCACACTGGTTCTGATGGGTTTGTTGGTGTTTTCCCCCTTTGATGACCTGAGTGGTTTTTTCTGTGTGTCATCAGCCACAGCTCATTTGCCCAAGATTTCACAGTGAAGTCATCAGGGTGTTTTGCTCAGCATGTGCCGTGAATCCCACACTTCCCTCTGCATGGGATTTTAGGAGTAGAAAACCAACCCCTCCTTGTGATGGAGAGAATTGAAATTGTATGTTGTATAGGCTGTGCTGTAGATGGAGTTCCGTGTTGAAAACCTTGAAGGCCCAACATAGGGAGACGCAGCAACAGAGACTGAGCTAGTTTCCCATTGCACGGCATCCAGCGCAGTGAGGTTCTGAGCAGTGTTCGGGCGTTGGAACAGCAGCTGATGGTTTGCCTTGAGCCCAGGGACTGGCTGGCTGTCAGCCGTGAACCGCGGAATCTCATTGGAGAAAACAATACGGAACCAACCCTCTCTGCCATCTGATTTTCTGTAATCCAGAAGGGTGGTTATGGTGAATGATAACACACAGAGGAAAGATTAAACATAATACAGTGTTCACACTCTGCATCAGAAGTTATTGCTTCTGGCACCGTGGAGGTGGGTTGTTGGCGCTGGCCATTGCCAGGAGGTGTTCCATGAGGAAGTGGTACTGAGGAATAGAGTCTTCTGTGGGGAAAATGACAGTAATGAGCTGCTTGTAATGCTGTGCAAACTCAATGAATTTGATGAAACACAGATTGCGGAACCGTTTCCTGGACGACCATTGGACACGATCGTTTGTGCTGAGACGTGCTCGCTCCCGGCGGCCGCGGATCCGACAGGGAAACCGCCGTTTCTGCTGCCTGCTTGCTGAGCATCTTGACAAAGAGGGTGACCGAGGAAAGAGCACGAGCCCGGCTCCCCCGGCCCCCCAGGTCAGCTGGGGGAAGGGGAGCGGGATGACATGCCTTCCTAGCCCCGGAGACAAATGCTTGTAAAGCTTTTGTGAGATCTTACCCTGTATTCTCAGTGACCACACTACCTTAGCGGATTAAGGTATATACAGTGCAGCTTCTTTAGTGAGGACCAGGCGGAAACAGTGGCCACAGAGCAGCTGTCTGTGGAAGTTTGCAGCCTCCCTTCGAAGGCGCAAATGGAAAGCGATCGGGACGGGGGTGCCTAGAGATTCGCCACGCGGCGCTCCAGGGCCCGCGGAGCCAGCTCTGGACGCTTCCTTACCGCTCATGACGTCGCAAACGCAGACACTGAGAGCCACCGTGTAGAAATGTCTAACCGTTTGACAGCCATACTGAACCTCGCGTGAAACAAACGGATTTCGTATGATTTGTGCCGTTTTGAATTTTTACTTTTCTGGTAAGGTAAGTCTTTTTTAGCATACTTTACAAAAGTTCTCCCCAGATGGGTTAGGAATTTCCCCACAGACAGTTTAAAAACGGGGGCTTCCCTGGTGGCTCAGCTGGTAAAGACCCTGCCTGCAACGCAAGAGACCACCCGCAAGGCAGGAGACCCAGGACTAATCCCTGGGTGGGGAAGACCCCCGGGAGAAGGAAACGGCAACCCACTCCAGTCTTCTTGTCTGGGAAATCCCATGGTCAGAGGGGCTTGGTGGGCTACAGTCCATGGGGTTCCAAAGAATCAGACATAACTTGGCAACTAAGCCGCCACCACCAGTTTAAGAATCAGCGAACTGGAGTTGCAGGGGCAGGTTTAGTCTGCATTTCTTACAAGCCTCATGGTTTTTAAGAACAATACTAAGATGTCTACCTTTTGGTTTTCTCAACATTTGATAAGCAGATTACATCATAATTAAATAACTGGATATACCAGGAACCTCTCACATAAACTATTGCAAAGCAAATGGAATATTGAGATAATCTGTGCCAACTTTCTGCACGTTGCACAAGGAGAATGGTCAATTAAGTTCAATTTTGTGGAAGAATGAGTGGACCTCCCTGGTGGCCCAGTGGTTAAGAGTCTGCCTGCGGATGCAGGGGACATGGGTTCCATCCCTGGTCCAGGAAGATCCCACATGCCGTGGGGCAGCTGAGCCCATGCACCACAACCACCAACGCCCGCACGCCCAGAGCCGGTGCCCCCCAGCAAGAGAAGCCACCGCAGCGAGAAGCCCGCCCTCAAGGGCAAAGAGTAGCCTCACTTCTCTGCAGCTAGAGAAAGCCCACGGGCAGCGAGGGAGACCCAGCTCAGTCACAGATAAATGAATGATAGAACGGAATGAACGGGCCCGGCGGCAGCCAGCCTTGCTTCTTTCCTGTATGCAGTTTACGCAGCGAATGTTTGCTGAGCATTAGCCATGTTGCAGACATGGCTCCAACTGCTGAGGCTGAGAAAGTGAGTAAGAACCGTCGAGGCTCCTGCTACAGGACATTCACATACAACTGGGGCTAATCTGAGACGGAATAGTTACAATTCATAAGGAAATATTGTGACCAGTTTACATGTCTCAAGATACCAAGTGTGCAGTTGTAGTCCCTAGTTTGTAGGAGCTATAAATTCAGAAATAATTGCAAATGAACACATTGAAGGCAGTAAAAAGGAGTGAGATTACCAAAGGAAAGAGTACACACAGAGAAAAGGACTGTGGAATGAGACCGGAGACACTTGGGCATGAGGGAGTTATGGAAAAGAGAAGTTGGCAAAGGAGGCTGAGAAGGAGGGAGCAGTGGGACGGGGGTGTGGGGTTTTGGAACCAGGAGAAGAGAGTGGACCAAGAGGAAGGGCCTGCAGCTGTGTCAGACGCTGCTGGGGTCACGGACGGGAGCACCGGGACCTTCTGATTCAGAAAGTGACAGTGGGAGGAGCTCCGTCGTGTCCGACTCTTTGCGGCCCCACGGACGATACAGTCCATGGAATTCTTCAAGCCAGAATACAGGAGTAGGTAGCCTATCCCTTCTCCAGCGGATTTTCCCCGCCCAGGAATCGAACCGGTGTCTCCTGCACTGCAGGCGGATTCTTTACCAACTGAGCTTTCAGGGAAGCCCTCGGATTCAGAAGTGCGGAGCTTATGGATGACCAAGTAAGGAGGCAATTGTGTGCAGAATGGCAGAGACAAAGTCCGATGGAGGCAAGTTGGAAAGAGCCCAGCCAGAGACGAATTGGAGAGGGGAACAGAAACAAGTCTCTTCAGGAGTTAGTACCCCAAGGGGGCAGACACACGGGGCAATCGCCGGGGGCAGAGAGACTTTATGTAAATTCCAAGAGCACTTCTTCGGGGGAAAACATCAAGTAAGTAACAGACGGGTCATGAGAGGGAAGGCACGCTCCAGTGTGGGCTCACTGAGCTAATTTGGGAGAAGTAGTGGGGCTGCCGGACGAGAACAGCGCGCAGCAGAGAACCCTCTGAAGCAAGGGCAGGAGCTGAGGGGTGGTTCGCTTGTCTAATTTGGGGGCTACACTTCTTAAGCTCTGTAAGTGGTGCTCACCAGGCAAATCGCACAGACGTGTGTTTGCAAACGCAAACTCCTTTGTAATCTCACTGAGCAATTCGTACAATCACACCTTTCTCCACTCAAGTAATTAACACCGATACGTAAGTACTAAATTGATCGGCTCTCTTGCTTACAAGCTGTTCGCGTTTCAGCTGCAGTTAGGAACCAGCAGAGACGGTTCTCTAAGGGAAGGGGTGCCGGGCGACTTTCCGTCATCTCTTCTGTCCTCAGTTTTGCACTGATGTGTATTAACTAAAACAGAAGGAGAGGCGGCAGTCCACTTTTCATTTTTTTTGCCTTTCAGAATGTTTTATCCTAATGAAGGAAAAGTGAAAGGTATCACATGATTATTCTATTTTTATTCTATAACATGTTATAATACAATATTACTTCAACAAAATATAAATATATAAAATATGTAAATGCAATTATTTGCATAATACAAGTACAGAAATATTAAAAAATACAAAACATTAAATATATCTGCCAAATGTGTGTATATATGTATATATACTACCTGAATTAATATAAAATGTATTTCCTTATATTTATAAAATCTATATGCACACATATACACACCTTTGACAAATGCATAGTGCTTCCTATTTTCAGTTCTCTTTGTATTTTATTCCATATTTTGTCAGCTTGCATGTGTGTGTGCTCCGTCACTCAGTCGTGTCTGACTCTTCCGACCCCGTGGACTGTAGCCCGCCAGGCTCCTCTGTCCCTGGGATTTCCCAGGCAAGAATACTGGAGAGGGCTGCCGTTTCCCCCCAGGGCATCTTCCCGACCCAGGGATGGAAGCTGCATCTCCTGTGTCTCCTGCATCGGCAGGTGGATTCTTCACCACCTGAGCCACCTGGGAAGCCCCTTCATAAGTTTACACGTTGCTATATTTTGTACATAATACATAGTATATTTCTATATCACGGTACTCGCTTATATGTTACCATCTCAGAGGCATAATACAAAAGGAAAATTCGGGTCAGCTGTTTCATTGTTCATTGCAGATGCACCTGGTCGGTGGATGGTTTCCTTCAGTCATGCTGGGTCCCAGACTTCTTCCCTCTTGAGACATTGCCTTCCTGTAGAGTCTTGGATAAAGCATGTCTTCTTAACTACTTTGGCCTAGCAGTGGCCTATGTCCCTTCTACTGACATTCCATCAGTGAGAAGTAGTTGTACGGCACCTCTTAGACGCAAGAAGCCTTGGGGGCTACAGATACGTTTGTTCTCATCAGCCCTTCTGGCACAACTCTCTGCTGTGTACGGAGACCATGTCACTCTGAGGGCCGGCCAGCTCTCTACTACAGGAAACGAGCATTTCAAGGTCAAGGGCGGTCACTTCAACACGTGGTGCTCTTTGCCTACACGGTGTTTGAAAGAATTTAGAGTTCTTCTCCAGTAGTCATGTGTGAATGTGAATTGGACCATAAAGAAGGCTGAGCACCAAAGAACTGATGCTTTTGAACTGTGGCATTGGAGAAGACTCTTGAGAGTCCCTTGGACAGCTAGGAGATCAAACCAATCCATCCTAAAGGAAATCTACCCTGAATATTCACTGGAAGGACTGATGCTGAAGCTGAAGCTCCAGTACTTTGGCCACCTGATGTGAAGAGCTGACTCATTGGAAAAGACCTTGATGCTGGGAAAGACTGAGGGCAGGAGGAGATGGGGGCAGTAGGGGATGAGATGGTTGGATGGCATCACTGACTCAATCAATGGTCATGAACCTGAGCAAACTCTGGGAGATAGTGAAGGACAGAGGAGCCTGATGGTGCTGCAGTTCATGGGGTCACAGAGAGTCAGACATGACTTAGTGGCTGAACAACAGCAGAGTTCTTCTATACAGAGAAATAAAAAAATGAAACCTAAGAATTGTCCTACTATAATTTGATCTTTGATAAATAAGAGCCTGTGAATATCATTTAAGTGAGAAAATGTGGGAGTTTTTTTCTTTCTTTTTTTTGTCATGTAGAGTTTATTAACCTGGAAATCTGAACATGAACTATGAATCTTGTCATAACCTATACTTCACAACTAGCACTAATTATATATTTGGACTGAAAGGCATTTATTGCTTTCTTATTTACAAGATCACACCAGTGACTAGCGGCAATGATTAAGAACAGTTGACATCAGTGCCATTCAAAAGGGTATATAACAGGACAAATAATGTCCTGGGACAGCCACTAAAACCAGACTTGAACTGAAGGCTAGGGAAATGATCATTCCTCACCATAACTGTAACATATAAAGCATTAAATGATTTCTTCATTATGACATTTTAATCACATCACGTACTCTTCATAGAGAAACTGTTCTTTGAATTTTTGTGAATTCTTTATACCATTGCATATACATTTATTGTATATAATATTTATACATTTAACAACATTTGTTTTGTGTTTTTCATTTTTTGGTCTTGATGAATTCTTCTTTTGAAAGTGTAATATCTGAGCTGAGGGCTATGCACACGAGAGGCAGAATATTAGAATCTCAGTGAATCTGCTCAGCACAGTGAAGTGAATTCCTTGTATTAATACTTTAGGTGTCACTTTGCTCTTTTTTTGACTTAGTGCATATTGAGGTCTCTGAAAATAGATAGCCACAATGAAGGTTCAAGGTAGATAGCAAGTTAAAATGGAAAAGAATTCTTGCTTTTCAAATAATCTTTGGGAAGACACATATGAAATTTAGGAACAAAGTAGATCATTTTTCACTGAACTCCTTCCCTGCCCCTGCACCAGAAGATTTTCATTTATAAAATCTACATCGTCACCACCAGTTTATTGAAAAGTCGTCTCGTAAGAAATATCATAAGAGTACACATTTGGAGAAAGAAAAAAAAAAGGCTTTTCCTTTATCACTGTGATGAGCAGAGTACAAAAGTATACTTATAAATAAATTGTAAAGCAACCAGCCAGACCTTACAAGCTTTAAAATATCTCAACCTCCTCACAATGTCAGGAAGTTGTATGTGCAGCTTGAAGGGGTATTTCACAAATATTTCTAACGTCCAATTAAGTTAATTTATGAAGTGAAGAATCGAGGTGATTGTGCTAGAACCCTGCTCCACTTCCGTCACCCAGCTTGCTGCCATGGGAGACCAGTCTGTGCGGGGTCATCACGCTCCCGTGTCCTTCGTCCTTTGACCCTGAAGGCTGTTGGACCAGCGGGAGCACCAGCAGGTGGTCGTGGAGGCGGAGCAGCGCGGAGGCGTGGCTGCTGCATCGGGGCCGCCGCACCAGCTTCTCTCAGGCCGAACTGTTTGAAAGCTGGTTTGGCAATAAGATTAAAAGGTTGAGAGGAAACATTTGGGTGGAATTGTTAGAGTCTGCAGGAGTGTGTACCAAGTGGGGCAAAGAGGAAGGGTTGATAGAAAGTGATTAAAAGAGCTGCAGGCCGGGGGCAGGAGAAGCAGTCTGTGAGGCGGGACTGGGAGGGATGTGCCGCAGGTCACTCCAGGCGGCAGGCGGCAGGGGTAGAGGTGGCACCCACGGTCGTGTGGAAGTCACCGTGAGGAGCCGCCTGCAGAAGAAAACAGCTTCCATTTGGATAAAAACAAGTGTTCTTTCTGCTGGTTTGACATTGAGATGAACTTGAGGAGCAGATGGTCGCAAATGCGAAGCTGGGTCACGGTGAAGGGGGCGGAGCCGGGATCTAGACTCGGGAGGGGAGCGGGCTGGAAGGGAACCGGTGAATCTCAGCTGAACTGTTGTTGAATCACACACAGGAGATGAGACTGGGATGAACACTCACTCACAGGAAGAGGGGAAACGAGAAGACTCAGAGGCATGAAGGTGGGGTTAAACATAGTAAACTGCAGACAGGATTTAGTGCGGAGCCTGGTTCAGAGCAAGTGTGTTTAATAAAAACTTGGCTATCATTGAAGTCGCTGTTAGTGTTGAGTTAAAGCGAGTCAGGACGATGACATATTATGCATGTGATGAGGCTTTCAGCAATGGTTTTGCTAGTTTTAAATGCTAGAACACTGGGATATATAGAGACAGGTATAGAGAGGTGGCGAAAAAAATAGGTTGAGAAATAGCCTGCTCTCTGGCTGTCCTCAAATCACTCAGACTTTCTAGGCTCCGTGTCTATCTTCTGCATCCCTTCCAATGGACTGTGGAAGGCTTCGTGACTCGCCTGAGTGTCCGCACAGCTCGCGTGTTAGGAGCTCGGGCGTGCACTCAGCCTGCCTGGGCGGAGCCGTGGCTGCCCTTCTGGACAGTGCTGTGAGGCTGGACAAACGCTTAGTCTTTCTGCGCCTCAATTTTCTTCTCCTGGAAAATGGAGTCGTGACGTCACCTACCTCTGTTTTGGAAACGAGCTGGGTGCTTAATTAACTCCCCTTCTTATTCGGCCAGATCTCCGGTCAGTGTTCAGGCTGCTCCAGCTTTGCTGCGCCGCCTTCTCTCTCTGGTTGGAACATACAGGTGTGGGATCTTCCTTCCCCAGCCAGGGGTCGGACCACATACCCTGCAGTAGAAGGCGCTTTCCTAACTGCGGGACCACCGGAGAAGTCCCAAGTTAAATACTCTGAAAGCAACCTGCCTGGTGTAACCTGTGAAGTTTAGCTAATACAGCATCTCTTGGCTTTTGCTTCCACATAGTTACATATCCCCATTCTCATCATTTTCCTCTTTGTATCCATGTTGCTCCAGACCTGGATATCGTTATAACTGATGCAGCTGAAGTACTGGAGGAAATCTGAGGAAGACAACTCAGTGAAGAGCATAATGGGCATCAGATCGCCTTGAATAAGGGTCTTCTGGAGCCAAGGTCACTGGCCATCCTGACTGCAGGAATTTGTATGAGTTCTCTGTCTCACTAAGGACGTGTTCCACGACTGCAATAATATTCTCAAATCTGTGTTACTCTCTCTGTCTGGGCTAAGAGACATACCGTGATAAGGTGTAGGGAAGTTAGAGAAACTGTCTGTGTTTTAAAAAAATAAATCAGTGAAACAGAAATTGGCAATTACCATAAGAATCAAAATCAGTTCTGGAATATAAAACCTCAGGGTCCTCGCAGCATACCTGGGAACCCTGCAGTAACAGCACGTTTGCCAGCCCCGGACGTGGTTTGTCACAGTTTGAAGCATCCATAAACAACTTCAAAGTCTCTTCCACACTCTTCCGACTAAGTGAGACTAAAATTGCCCTTTTAAAATGAGAGCCCTGCGTGTGATATGAATCAGAGGTAGTGCATGACGGCCCTCACCTTCTGACAACAACTGTGTTGTCTGTAAGTGTGATTTGGTAAAAATACGGAATTCAGATGCTTTGAAGAGGTAACTGTTAGCCACGAACCCCACCATCCCCAATCTTTAAAGACAATCTAATGTGTGTGCGTGCGTGTGTGTGTGTGTTCCAGGACCTGTGGCTGTTTGAGTTTGTAACTTAGTAGGCACCAAAGGAGGGGCTTCCCCAGTGGCTGGCTCGGACTATAAAGAATCTGCCTGCAATGCAAAGACGCATTTTGACTATCTTTATTGGATTGTTATATATCCACATTATTGAGGGGAATGGTGCCAAATTCAAATCTAGACAACTAATTTATTCAAAATACATTAAAAGTTTCCATTGAAACTTTTATTGACAGTATGATGTCATTGATGTTTTATTTCCTTTATCTCCAGAGTCAGAAATATTGTCACTTTTCATTTACAAATGCAGAACCCACCTGACATGCCTCAGGGAAAGGAACATGAAAAGCTTTTGTTTAGTGGTCCAAAACCTAGATAGATACAATTTTGTTCTTGTCAATCATACCTCAATAAAGCTGGTGGAAAAAAAGAATCTGGGCTTTCATAAAATCCAATAGACTCATTTACCCCTATTCTTGTCAAAGGCATATTTTCATAAACAGTCCCACACTCTAAATCTTGGAGGAGCAGAATATTAACTAGTTCTGTTTTTTTTTCTAATCACTGGCTCATTTAACATGAGAAAGTAAATGACATTCATATTTTTTATACTGCTTTTTCACTGAAACTGTAAAAGAAAAAGGCCTTAGGTATCATGATGTGCAGCAGGAATGATTAGATGGATGCAAATATTCACTTAATCACCAAGGAAAACCACTTCGGGGTCTGCATGGCCTTCTTTATAGTGGCAATAAAGACCATAGATATTTTGGCATTAATTTTTCACTTAAGGCGTTAACGAGATGCACAATGGATGGCTAGCCTTTCATTTCTGAATTTTAAAGGATGATCTGTGCTATGATTCTGTTTATCCAAAGAAAGACTTAAAAAGTATTGTTCAGTTGCTAAGTCTTGTCCGACTCTTTGCCATCTCATGGAGAACTGCATGCCAGGCTCCTCTGTCCTCCACTGTCTCCTGGAGTTTGCTCAGATTCATGCTCACTGAGTTGGTGATGCTGTCTAACCATCTCATCCTCTATTGCCCCCTTCTCCTTTTGCCTTCAATCTTTCCCAATATCAGGGTCTTTTCCAATGAGTCAGCTCTTCACATCAGATGGCCAAAATTTTGGAGCTTCAGCATCAGTCCTTCCAATGAATATTCTGGGTTAATTTTCTTTAGGATTGACTTTTAAGTAATACGTTTCTGATGAATTTTTGTTTAATAAATGACTAAGAAAACAACATAAAGCCACTCAGTAGCTGAAATATAATCACTGATAAGCACAGAGTGCTTGCTGTTATCTTTGGTTAGCCTCTGGGCAGACAGATTCTGTGATGGAGATAAAAAGAAACTTATCACAGTGTCCTCCTGGGAAGGAAGAGGGTAACTGAGAAGAAGAGATGAGTTGTGATGAGCCACTGTGAAGGTCTAGGCCAACCCCATGGGGCCTCTGCAGCTGAATTGGGGCTTTTATATTTCTCTCTTGACAATTCATCGCATGTGGGCTGCCTGGGAAGGAGTTGTCACCTTGAAAGTGAAAGTTGCTCAGTTGTGTCTGACTCTTTGCCACCCCACCGACTGTAGAGTCCATGGGATTCTCCAGGCCAGAACATTGGAGTGGGTGGCCTTTCCCTTCTCCGGGGGATCTTCCCAACCCAGGGATCAAACCCAGGTCTCCCACAATGCAGGCGGATTCTTTACCAGCTGAGCCCCCAGGGCAGCTGGGCAAGGCAAATTCTTTCAGTTGAGGCATTTCAAACAGCCTCTAAATATCTGGGTTTCTTCTCTCTCTCCCCAGTGTCTCTACCAAGGCAGCCAGCTGCAGGTCCCGTGGGTGGATGACAAGAGGAATCGCTACCATGTGGTGCCTCGGGCCAGGTTCTTCCTCCCAGGCACCCAGCCTCTTCTTCAGCCAGAGGATCCCTCCTCTGAGCGCTGGCTTTCCTGCCGAAGCTGGGGAACGGACTGTAAGGTTTTACTGAGGCACCTTCTCTCAGCTCCTGGGGCTCTGTACATCTGTTGATTGTACACACAGCGGCACACTTGGGGAGGTGAGCTCAGTCACTTGGCCGTGTCCAGCTCCTTGTGACTCTATGGACTTCAGCCCTCCAGGCTCCTCTGTCCATGGAATTTTCAAGGCAGGAATACTGGAGTGGGTTGCCATTTCCTCCTCTGGGGGATCCTCCCTACCCAGGGATCGAGCCTGCATCTCCTGCTTTGGCAGCTGGGTTCTTTACCACTGAGCCGCCTGAGAAGGACTTCCCATCAGTGTGGATGCAGGGCCAAGCTCTATAAATGATCCCCCTCACTCTCTGGGTCTGGCCCTCTGGCTGCCTCGCTGGCCTGCCACTCATTTCCGTGCTCCTGTTCACCCGGCCTCTCTAGTTTTAGGGTCCCACTATTCCTGTCTTTACTGACTGTGCTAAATAATGGCATCTCTCACCGTTAGCCGTGGTCTACAGAGAATGGGCTTCCCTGGGGGCTCAGAGGGTAAAGAATCTGCCTGCAGCGCGGGAGACCTGGGCTTCATTCCTGGGTGGGGAAGATCCCCTGGAGGAGGAAGTGGCAATCAGTCCAGTGTTCTTGCCCGGGAAGTCCCCTGGACAGAGGAGCCTGGCGGGCTGCAGTCCACAGGGTCGCAAAGAGTGGGACACGACTGAGCGACTAACACTCACAGAGAATGGACCCTGAACTTTGTCCTGAGGGTGTTTCTCCCAGCAACACATCCCCCAGCGCCTGGCAAAGCGCTTGTCTTTCTCGGCTCCCATGGAACAGAATTATCGAGTGGGTTTTCCAGGCTCACAGAATGTGCCCGTCACCACCGCCGCCGAGCCTTTTAGCCCGCTCCTCCAGCTGAGCTGAGTCTTCTAGCCCGCTCCTCCAGCATCGGGCCTGGCCTGGGCAGCCGCGCGCCCCCCCCCCCACCTCACTTCACGCGCCCTCCGCTGCTCCTAGGTGCCCCGGGCCGTGTATGCTGGGCATGGTTGGACCATCTCTGCTACTTTCCGTGCATAACGAAGTGAGCCATTTGAAGCAGCCCCCACCTGTCACCAGTTTCTTCCCTCAGAAGCCCAGGTGGGCTGCGCTGGGCCAGCGGCAGGACCACCTGGGCTGATGCCAGATGTCGGCTGGACGGAGCTCTCCTCTGGAGACTCCAAGGGAGAATTCCCTTGCCAGGTCCTTCATGATGGAGACTTTAGAAAATACGTTGGAAAAATTCTGGATTCAAGTGCTTTCGCCCCTGAGGTTGTGGTTCTGGCCGGTCCCTCCTCCCTTCCTTCTTTCCTCTTTCTTTTCCTGTCCGTGACTTACCCAGGTGAGTCTGCCAATTGTCTCTATGATGTGTGTCTGCTGATGGCTTTCAGTTCAGTCGCTCAGTCGTGTCCGACCCTTTGCAACCCCATGGACTGCAGCACGCCAGGCCTGCCTGTCCATCACCAACTCCCAGAGCTTGCCCAAACTCACGGCGTTAGTGGTGCCATCCAACCATCTCATCCTCTGTTGTCCCCTTCTCCTCCCACCTTCAATCTTTCCTGGCATGAGGGTCTTTTCCAAGGAGTCTGTTCTTCACATCAGGTGGACAAAGTATTAGAGTTTTAGCTTCAGCATCAGTCCTTCCAATGAATATTCAAGACTGATTTCCTTTATGATTGACTGGTTTGATCTCCTTGCAATCCAAGCGACTCTCAAGAGTCTTCTCCAACACCACAGCTCAAAGCACCTTGCTGACTTTTAAAGCTTCTTAATTTTGCTTTTAACTCTAACTTCCTAGGGGGTCGCCCTTGTGTCTGCATGAATTTATATCAGCCAGCGATTGCACAGAGTTTATGCTCACTTCAGCTTGAGTCAGTCAGGCTTCCATCTCTACACATGGATTTGTTTCCAGGAGAAGCACATTCAAGGTTCAGAAGGTTTTCACTCCTGCCCTAGAGTTCGGTTTCTACCGGGTCCTTTCAGGTCTGTGCAAATGTTGCCGCCTCAGTGTGTGGCTGGCCTGGGCCCCTCCCGACACCATTGTCTGTAATTGCATCCTCAGCCTAGAATACGCTGCCCTGACCTTGGATCCTCAGGAGGCTGTATCCAGTGGCCTGCCCCGCCTGACCAGTTGCTGTGTAGTCACTGCTAACATCAAGGCTGCTGGCTTGGCCACAGCCTACTCCTCCAAGCCACAGAAGCTCCTTCAATCAGGGCAGAGAAGCTGCCAGTCTCCATGACCTATCTCACTGGGCGAAATTTGCACGCCTATCAAGCTGGGAGCAAGCCCCTCTAAACTCCTACCATTCTTATCAAGAGTGGAGGAGGTTTTTCACAATTCAGCGCTTCTCAGATTGCCGTGTGATGTTGGTTGACTCCGAGAACACTTAAGTTGTTGTGTTTACTTGGCCATCTCTCTGGCTTCTCTCTGGGGAGAGGATTTGCCCAGCTCCTTGCTTGATCGTGGTTCAGCTTTGGGAGACTTCTTTTCGAATCTGTGATTTATCTCAGATTAGATTAGAGCCAGTTCAAGTTACTTAAAAGCAGGGCACCATAATGAATAGAACTAGGCTTGTTTCACGAGGCAGCGTCTCAGAAATACACTTTGCTTTGCTCATTCCATTAAGTTTTACATAGTGCTTTAGGTGAAGGACTTTTGCCTTCTTTTCAAATCCATGCAGGTGAGCTCTTGACTAAAGAAATCAGGAACCTCCTAAAGGGAACTGCGTGGTGACACTGAGTATCTGCTTCCGTTAGCTCACACGCACTGCTGAGTGAGGGCGGTTTCTGTCTGAGGACTCTGGCAATGCGAGGCTCCGAGCCTGGTTAGAGAGTCCAGGTACGGGGCTGACCTGGCGCTCCCGCGATTGCGACCTGTGCTGTCACTGTTGGGCCCAAGTTTGATCCCTGGTCGGGTCAGGGAACTAAGATCCTGCGAACTACTCAGCAAGGGGGAAAGAATGTCCCAAGTGTGAGAATGCAAACCAGGTCTCGATTGCAGGCCAAAAGTGATATTTGAAGCCCTATTTGAAAGGCTAACTTATGAGAATGCTTAATACTGGAAACAAAATATTTGGCAATGTCTCCAAACTACTTTATTTGAGAAGGAAGAGCACACCATTCTGAAAGGAAATCTAGAAAGAAGGCACCTCCGTTTCCTCAGAACATTAGAAGCAGGGTTCAGAGGCTGGTTTGAGACTTTACAAAGGCTCTGGCGGTGGGGTGGGCTGCTTCCTGCTGGCAGAGGATTTCGGGCCCCCTGCACATCCCATCAGAGCTCCAGCAACAATCAGGTGTGCACTTAACAGCTGGGGGAGGGCAAGGACTTGGACAGGGTTTAAATAGCAATGACCTTTGAGTAGAATTATATCTCCATTTACCAGGGCACTCAAAAGGCAAATAGGAAAATCTAAAATAATTCACTTGAGGCTCTTCCTTTTCGTTTAGCAAATTAAGCATAATTATGTGTCTAGACATGATAAAAAACATTGTTTCCTTCACAGATTTGCATCTGAGCTCCAATGCTCTTGAAAGTCCACCCAAAGTTCCTTTTCTTTGTCAGGAAGGTCAGCATGCATAGAAGAATCATTTGTTTTAATGGTTCTGTAGAAAAACATGAGTGGTTCCGCTCTGAAGCTAAACAGGATTCTTCCTCTGAGCAACAGTCATGGAGCGGTCAAGCCACTTCCTGGCTGCCCTTCAATGAGCCGAAGGAGAGGCCTCTTCGGAGAACGCTCGCTCTGCGGCTGGTCTTCCTGCTCTTGAGCAGTGTATAGATGTATCCTCAGAGGAACTTCCGTGGGCACTTTTGTATTCTAGAATGTAACAAATGCTTGGGCGTGTGAGTGGGGCAAGAGGTGACCGTAATACACAGGCACCTCTTTATTCTAGTCTTTCTTATAGTTTCTCCCAGGCATCGGTTCCTTCTTACATGTCCACAGGATCTACAGATTAAGTGTCAGCCCCCAGTCGTGTTTACAGAGGTGCAGTGTTTCCCGTGCCTCTTTTGGATGAAAGTAGATTCATGATGAAAACCAGTGCGGAAAGGCCCAGCTTATCTGGACTCCTATAGATATGAGTGAGTGCATATGCGTGCGTTTCTGCACACGTCTCTCTGTGTGTGTCTCGGTGTGTGTACTAGGAAATGGATACACTCCAGTCAGTAGGTAAGGCAAACATCTCGTCCGATCAAAATTACCCTTGAAAATGTCCCGCAGAATACCCACGACTGCCAGCTTTTCCTCCGGTGTTGGAATAGCTGCTCTTGAGTTGAACACCAGATGAAGCAGGTGAATTGTGTTTAGGGACCAAAGCCAATGAACAAACGACTGACCTGTATACACTAGAATCGTCGTCACACAATGTGAGGGATAAAGGACTGAGGCCAGAGGAGGGAAACCATATTCGTGCCCCCACATCCTGCTTGCTTCAGGGCCGCCAGGAGCGAGATACAGCCACCCCTTTATCTCATTGTAATTATTATTTTTAAATTAGCTGCTAAGCACACATAGGTGAATTGTATTGGTTTAAGTGAGTGTGGTGTGCCTACATGACACACACACTTTGGAATAGTGGCGACACATGCGTGTTGTCTTCCACATTCCCCTAAAATCATTTTTCTCCATGGCCCATGGCCGAATACCGGCCGACTGAGCCATCCCTGAGAATCTCCCCTGTCAAACGTGCAGCTCCAACGTGCTCCTCTACTAAAGCAAGTTCAACAAGGGGGTGTCCTCAGGAGCTCTGTAATCAGTTAGGTACACTGTCCTGTCCCTTGAGTTATCCTGATCATTTGAATGGTTTGATTTCCACAAGATTTGAAATTGCATATAAAAAAGAACGGTGAGGGGAAACCCTGGGAGGAAGTCAAGGATACTTTCAGATGCCAGATGAAAAGCGGTGATAGACTCCCTCAAGTAATCAACACTCAGCTTCGTCTGGAACACAATCGATCCTGTCAGGGCTAAAAACCCATCTGCCTTCACTGTTGATATCCCCAACAAGGAAGAATAATTAGAAAATTCCTTAATTAGTGTTCCATTTAATCTTCCATTGTCAAGGTAAACACTTTGATTAAAGTAAGTAGCACTCAGGAGTAACTGCAAACCTATTTGAATTTCCATAAACTTATTTAATTTTCTTGCCTTTCACCATCTCAGGCAATATTGCCCTTCCTGAGGCTTTCAGGAACAGGCAGGGATTTTCAGCAAAGCAAGTGAAGTGTTGGTTTTCACCAGGATCTGAACCCCGAGGAGCAGACTGTCAGCCTTTCTTTTCTGCTGAATACACAGACGAGTTCAGAAGCCATCTTCAGGGTGCTCCTGCTAGCAGGGTCCGCCTTCAGGGACCATGAAACTTCCTCTGTAGTTCACACGAGGGTCACTGGGGAGTGTAACGCAGGGCACATTCCTGGGCCCACTGTTGGCTTTTGGTTCCATCATTGGGTGGTGGCAGAGTTCAGGTTTCTGAATTTCTATCTCCCCAGGAATTCTAAAGCAGAAATACTAGTTTTTCACTTCACCTCTGACTCCTGTTTACCTTATCACAGCTAATACTTGTTGGTAGAGTCTGGGCCAGAGCAGCTGTGGGACTCGGCCGTTACTGTTGGGAGGCCCCCTAACCTAGGGATGGTGTTGTTTAGCTGCTAAGGTTTGGCCGACTCTGCGACACCATGGACTGCATCGCTCGCCAGGATCCCCCCCCGGGATTCCCCAGGCAAGAACACTGGAGTGGGCTGCCATTTCCTCCTCCAGGGGATCTTCCCGACCCAGGGACTGAACCCACATCCAATGCATTGGCAAGCGGGTTCTCTACCGCCGAGCCGCCCAGCAGCCCCGCTTAGAACTGTGAGTCCCACGATGTTATCTCGGGGCTTCCCTGAGGGCTCAGCTGGTAAAGAGTCCGCCTGCAATGTGGGAGACCCTGGTTCAATTCCTGTGTCGGGAAGATCCCCTGGAGAAGGGATAGTCTACCCACTCCAGTATTCATGGGCTTCCCTGGGGGCTCAGCTGGTAAAGAGTCAACCTGCAGTGTTGGAGACCTGGGTTTGATCCCTGGGTTGGGAAGATCCCCTGGAGGAGGGCATGGCAACCCACTCCAGTATTCTTGCCTGGAGAATCTCCATGGACAGAGGAGCCCGTGGGCTACAGTCCATGGGGTCGCAGAGAGTTGAACACAGCGGAGCGACTGAGCACGACACACTGTTATCTTTTATCTGCTTTCTTGATTTTAGTCTCTCACTCATTCATTTGTTAAACAAGTGTTTCTTGATCACTTACTGTATGCAAAGTGGGTTTAGGTACTGGGGATTTAGGAGTGAAAGACAAAGATGTTGGAATCATCAGGGGCTTATAGCCAAGAGAATGGAGACACACGAGAAAGAAGTACCCGAGTATTTAGAATATCCAGGGTGATGAGTGCCATGGAGAAAGTTAAAGCAGGGATCAGGAAGGAAGTGTGGGGGGCAGGTTCTGATTTTAAACTGGATCGACTTGATAGTTGGCAAGTTAGGTCTCTGAATGAGTTTGCCTTGTGGTTGGAATCACTCCGTTCACTTGAGCTTTGCACTCTGCTGGAAAGTAAAGCCGACAGAGGGGAAAACAGAGGGAGAGAAACTGGCTTAGGCAGCTTTGCCACAGGCCCTGAGTTCAACCATGCCTCTATTTTTTAAATTTTTAATGACATGTAGTAGATTTGTAATGCTGTGTTAGTTTCTCAGTTCAGTTCAGTTCAGTCGCTCAGTCGTGTCCGACTCTTTGCGACCCCGTGAATCACAGCACGCCAGGCCTCCCTGTCCATCACCAACTCCCGGAGTTCACTCAGACTCACGGCCATCGAGTCAGTGATGCCATCCAGCCATCTCATCCTCGGTCGTCCCCTTCTCCTCCTGCCCCCAATCCCTCCCAGCATCAGAGTCTTTTCCAATGAGTCAACTCTTCGCATGAGGCGGCCAAAGTACTGGAGCTTCAGCTTTAGCATCATTCCCTCCAAAGAAATCCCAGAGCTGATCTCCTTCAGAATGGACTGGTTGGATCTCCTTGCAGTCCAAGGGATTCTCAAGAGTCTCCTCCAACACCACAGTTCAAAAGCATCAATTCTTCGGTGCTCAGCCTTCTTCACAGTCCAACTCTCACATCCATACGTGACCACAGGAAAAACCACAGCCTTAACTAGACGGACCTTAGTCGGCAAAGTAACGTCTCTGCTTTGAATATGAGTGTACAGCAAAGCGGTTCAGTTGTACATATATATAATGGTTTACATCTGCTAACCCCGAATTCCCAGTGCATTCCTCCCCAACCCTCCTGCCTGCTGGAAACCACAGAGTCCGCTCTCTCTGTCTGCGAGTCTTTTTGCTTCATAGACAGCCCATTTGCGCCACATTTTGGATCCACACGTAAGTGATGTTGCACGATACCTGTCTTTCTGGCGGCTTCTTTTAGTGTGACCATCTCCAGCCCATCCGTGCTGCTGCAACGGCATGGCTTCATTCTCTTCATGGCTGGGTAGTATTACAGAGACCACTTTAAAAAATTAGTTTATTTAACTGGAAAATAATGCCTTTACGATACTCCAGTGGTTTTTGCCATTCCTCAACATGAATCACCCAGGGGTGCATGTGCCCCCCACCCTGAAGCCCCTCCCGCCGCCCTCCCCACCCCATCCCCCTGGGTTGTCCCAGAGCACTGGCTCGGACTGCCCTGCTTCATGCACCGAACTTGCACCGGTCGTCTGCTTCACATATGGGGATAGGCACGCTTCAGGGCCATTCTCTCAAATCCCCCCACCCTCGCCTTCTCCCTCAGGGTCCGAAAGCCTGTGCTTTACACCTGTGTCTCTTTTGCTGTCTTACATTAGGATTTTTGTTACTGTCTTTCTAAGCTCCATATATTTGCACTAATATGCTGTATTGGTGTTCTCTTTCTGATTTACATCACTATAATAGGCTCCAGTTTCATCCACCTCATTAGAACTGACTCAAAAGTGTTCTTTTTAATGGCTGGGTCATATTCTGTTGTGTGTATGTACCACAGCTTTCTCATCCATCGTCTGCTGATGGAATCTAGGTTGCTTCCATGTCCTGGCTATTGTAAACAGTGCTGCGATGAACATTGGGGTGCACGTGTCTCTTTCAGTTCTGGTTTCCTTGGTGTGTATGCCCAGCAGTGGGATTGCTGGGTCATCAGGCAGCTCTATTTCCAGTTTTTTAAGGAATCTCCACACTGTTCTCCATTGTGGCTGTACTAGTTTGCACTCACACAAACAGTGTAAGAGGGGTCCTTTTTCTCCACACCCTCTCGAACATTTATTGCCTGTAGACATTTTGATGGTGGCCATTCTGCCTGGTGTGAGATGACACCTCATTGCGGTTTTGATTTGCATTTCTCTGATAATGAGTGATTTTGAGCGTCTTTTCATGTGTCTGTTAGCCATCTGTACGTCTTCTTTGGAGAAATGTCTGTTTAGTTCTTTGGCCCGCTCTTTGACTGGGTCGTTCATTTTTCTGGTATTGAGCTGCATGAGCTGCTTGTATATTTTGGAAATTAATTCTTCGTCAGTTGTTTCCTTTGCTATTATTTTCTCCCATTCTGAAGGCTGCCTTTTCACCTTATAGTTTCCTTCATTGTACAAAACCTTGTAAGTTTAATTAGGTCCCATTCATTTATTTTTGTTTTTATTTCCATTACTCTGGGAGGTGGGTCATAGAGGGTCCTGCTGTGATTTATGTCAGAGAGTGTTTTGCTTATGTTCTCCTCTAAGAGTTTTATAGTTTCTGGGCTTACATTTAGATCTTTAATCCATTTTGAGTTTATTTTTGCTTATGGTGTTAGAAAGTGTTCTAGTTTCATTCTTTTACAAGTGGTTGACCAGTTTTCCCAGCACCACTTGTTAAAGAGATTATCTTTTCTCCATTGTATATTCTTGCCTCCTTTGTCAAAGATAAGGTGTCCATAGGTGCGTGGAGTTATCTCTGGGCTTTCTATTTTGTTCTACTGATCTGTATTTCTGTGTCTGTGCTAGTACCATACTGTCTAGATCACTGTAACTTTGTAGCATAGTCTAAAGTCAGGAAGGTTGATTCTTCCAGTTCCATTCTTCTTTCTCAAGATTGCTTTGGCTATCCCAGGTTTTTGTGTTTCCTTACAAATTGTGAAAGGATTTGTCTTAGTTCTGTGAAAAACACTCATGGCAGCTTGATAGGGATTGCATTGAATCTATAGACTTTTTGGGTAGTACATTCATTTTTAGTATGTTGATTCTTCCAATCCACATACATGGTATATTTCTCCATCTGTTTGTGTCCTCTTTGATTTCTTTCGTAAGTGTTTGATAGTTTTCTATGTATAAGCCTTTGTTTCTTTAGGTAAACTTTTTCCTAAGTTTTTTTTCTTTTCCTTTGGTTGCAGTGGTGATTAAAATTGTTTCCTTAATTTCTGTTTCTGTTTTTCTCATTGTTAGTGTATAGGAATGCAACGGATTTCTGTGTATTACTTTTAAATCCTGAAAGTTTACTGTATTTATTCATTAACTGTAGTAATTTTCTAGTGGTGTCTTTAGAGTTTTCTGTGTAGAGGATCTTGTCATCTGCAAACAATAAGAGTTTTCAATCTTCTTTTCCAATCTACATTTCTTTATTTCTTTTTCTTCTCTGATTACTGCAGCTAGGATTCCAAAACGATGTTGAATAGCAGTGGTGGGAGTGGGCGCCTTGTCTTGTTCCTGGTTTTAGAGGAAACACTTTCACTGCTTTGCCGTTGAGGTTGATGTTTGCTGCGGGTTTGGCATCTATGGCTTTTACTATGTTGAGGTATGTTCCTTCCGTACCTGCTTTCTGGAGAGTTTTTATTTTTTTTTAATCATAAATGGATGATGAGTTTTGTCAAAGGATTTCTCTGCATCTAGTGAGATAATCATATGGTTTTTTATCTTTCAATCTGTTAATATGGTGTATCACATTGATTTGTGAATATTGAAGAATCCTCCCATCCCTAGAATAAAGATAGCTTGGTCATGGTATATGTTCTTTTTAAAATGTTGTTGGTCCTGTTTGCTAGAATTTTGTTAGGGATTTCTGCATCTGTGTTCATCAGTAATGTTGGCCGGTGTTTTTTTTTGTTTTGTTTTGTTTTGTTTTGTTTTTGGTGGCATCTTTGTGTGGTTTGGTGTTAGGGTATTGGTGGCCTCATAGAATGAGTTTGGGAGTTTAACTTCATCTGCGATTTTCTGGAAGACTTTGAGTAGGATAAGTGTTAGCTCTTCTCTAAATTTTTGGTAGAATTCACCTGTGAAGCCATCTGGTCCTGGGCTTTTGTTTGTTGGAAGATTTTGATGACAGCTTCAATTTCCATGCTTGTGATGGGTCTATTAAGATCTTCTATTTCTTCACAGGAGGAGAAGGGTATGACAGAGGATGAGATGATTGGATGGCACCACCGACTCGATGGATACGAGTTTGAGCAAGCTCCAGGAGTTGGTGATGGACAGATGATCAGGGAAGCCTGACGTGCTGCCGTCCATGGGGTCACAAAGAGTTGGACATGACTGAGTGACTGAAATGAACTGAACTGAGTTTTGGAAGATTATACTTTTCTAGGAATTCGTCCATTTCTTCCAAGTTGTCCATTTCATTGGCATGTAATTGCTCACAGCAATCTCTTGTGATCTTTTGTATTTCCTGTGTTGTCTGTTGTGATTTCTCCATTTTCACTTCTAATTTTACTGATTTGATTCGTCTCCATTTTTCTTGATGAGTCTGGCTACTGGGTTGTCTATTTTATTTAGCTTCTCAAAGAACCGGCTCTAGTTTTACGGATCTCTAGTCTCCTTCATTTCTTTTTCATTTATTTCTGCTCTAATTTTTATGATTTCTTTCCTTCTACTAACTTTGGGGTTCTTCTGTTCTTTTTCTATTTGCTTTAGCTGTGAAATTAGGTTGTTTATTTGATGTTTCTCTGGTTTTCTGAGGTAGACTTGTATTGCTATGAACCTCCCTCTTAACACTGCCTTTCCTGAATCCCATAGGTTTTGGGTTATGTTTTCATTTTCATTAGGTTCTATGCATATTTTGATTTCTTCTTTGATTTCTTCCATGATCTGTTGCTTATTCAGAAGTGTGTTATTTAGCCTCTGTATGTTTGTGTTTTGTATAGTTGCTTTTTTTTTTCCCCTGTAGTTGACATCTAATCTTACCACATTGTAATCAGAAAAGATGCTTGAAATTATTTCAATTTCAGGGTTGGGAACTCATATACACCTGTGGTGGATTCATGTCAATGTATGGCAAAACCAATACAGTATTGTAAAGTAAAAAAATAATTAAAACTAAAAGGAGTAAAAAAGTTAAAAAAATTTACCTAGGTTAGATTTATGGCCCAGGGTATTTTTTTTAGAAATACATTTTATAAGGAAGCTATTAAGCCCACTCCTCCATTTTTTTAGTGAGACAAAGCATTAAATTCCGTTTCTGATTATATAAAGAATGCATTGTATTTGTCCTTTTCAACCAAATATTCTAACATAAACTCTGACATTTATGTTTCAGAAATAAAACCTAGTTTTCTTACTCACTATGTAAGAATATTATAGAAATACAGGAAGGCACAGGTCAAAAAACAAATCTTAGAAGATCGTTGCGGTGTTTTGCTAAGTATGGCTTATTTGAACCAAACTCTATTGTTGTGTATTCACAGTTGTTTTTTTTTTTTATCACTGTTGTTGGCAATGCCTCCCAAGAAAATTGTCAGAAACATCTTTGAGGTGAATTCTTCCCCATCCATAGTTATTTCCTTTAGGATAATTACTGGAAGTGGAATTGCAGGCTCAAACAGTATACACATATCTGTACCTTTTGAAATGTCAGTTTGCCCTCAATTACAATTGTCACCAGTTTTGAGCACCATTGCAAGTAGATTGAAGTGCTTATTTCCTTATACATTCAACAACAGAAAATAGAAAAAAAGTTTTACTCTCTTTCTCTTATCAAATCAGGGATATCATTATTTTATACGCATGCATTTTTCATTCCATGTAAGATTCCTTTTTCCACTCTATTAAGAATTTAATAGATTTCTTCCTTTGTGAATTGGCAGTTCCTTGATTCTGACGCCTTTAAAATGTCTGAGTGCCTATCCTGTTGTGACTGGTCCGTAAGCGAGCCTCTTTGCGTGTCCAGCCTGCCGGCGGCCTTCACGCTGCGCAGGCTCCTCTCTAGCTGCGGCGCGCCAGGGGCTCCTCTCCGGTGGTGGCGTGCCGGCTTCTCTCTGCAGCGGCCTCTCCGTTTCAGGAGCAGGGCCTCTAGGGCGCTGGGTGTCGATCGCTGCGGCCCGTGGGTCAGTAGGTGTGGCTGCCGGGCTCTAGAGCACAGGCTCGGCAGCTGTGGTGCAAGGGCCTCGTCGTTCCACGGCACGCGGGACCTCCCCAGACCACGGATCGGACTGGTGTCTCCTACACTGGCTGGTGGATTCTTTACCGCTGAGCCACCAGGCAAGCCCTCTAACTGACTTTTAACAGTGCTTTATATATTAATTGTGTTCCTTTGTTGATGACAAAAATTCAGATTTAAGCATTGTTGTTTATTGTGCCCCAAATAATAAGTTCTTCATGTACCATTTAATTTTCCTGCTTTAGTAATAGGATCTGTTATCATGCTTTTCTCTTAGTTACACACTGTCCAAGATTTTCACTTAACCAGTGATGGAGCTGCAATTTAGAGAAATGAACCTGTTGGAAATCACGCAGCAAGGAAACAATAGACTTGGAGTTTCAAGTCAGGTCCATTGAATCCAAACCTGCGTTTAGCATGATGCTAAGTTGCTGCGGGGGCTTCCCTGGTGGCTCAGAGGTGAAGAATCCGCCTGCCACTGCAGGAGATACAGGTCTGATCCTTGGGTTGGGAAGGTCCCCTGGAGAGGGCAGTGGCACCCACTCCAGTGTTCTTGCCTGGAGAGTCCCATGGACAGAAGAGCCCGGTGAGCTACAGCCCAGGGGGTTGCACGCAGTCAGGCAATTTAGCAACTAAAGCAACAGCGCAAGTTGCTGCTGGTTCTTGTTTCCTCTCTGTTTCATAGTTCAAGAATCAGCAAACTACATTGCTCAGGTCAAATCTGGCCTGCCACCTGATTTTTTAAATAAAGTTTTATTGTAACCCAGCCGCACAGTCGTTTGCTGTTATCTCCTGTTACAAGGGCAGACTTGAGTGGCTGTGACAGAGACCTCATGCCCACTCTGTGGAGCTGTGAAATATTTCCCATCCGGCCCTTTACAGTACAAGTCTGCTTCCAGTAGCTTTTTGCCCTTTGGAAACGATGCAGATATTGGAGGTCCTGAATCTATCTTCTGTCTCTCTATATCTTAGTGTTCTCTCAACATTTCTATTTAGAATTAAGTAAACTGCTATCATGCTTTTATTTTAGCTATATGTGGTCCAAAAATGTGATACATTGCCTCTACTGATACTTTCATTTAAAAACTAGCTAGCATTTTTATTTCCAAAATATCTTATTCTCAGTCCCCTATTTCTTAGCATCTTGCCTTGTTTTAATGATGCAGAATCTTCTTGAATGTCATTAAAAGTACTGTTTATCCTTTTAAAGATGTTATTTTGAATGAAAGCTGCTTTCTTTATGAGGATTGCTTCCAGTATGTAATCAGGTGTTCGTATGAATTTCTGACTTTGTCATTGCTGGAAGTCACTGTGGAGCTCTCTCAACAAAGGAATTGTTGCTAGTCACTCAGTTGTGTCCGACTCTTTGGAGATCCCATAGACTGTAGCCCACTGGGCTCCTCTGTCCATGGGATTCTCCAGGCACAATACTGGAGTGGGTCACCATTTCCTTTTCCAGGGGATCTTCCTGTCCCAGGGATCAAACCCAGGTCTCCCGCATTGCAGGCTGATTCTTTACTATGTCTATGGTCCATCTTAGAAACCCAGGCGGGTTTTCCTTCCGTTGGCCTCCCAGTTCCCTCCTGCACACAGGTATCCTCAGCCTACTGCCCACGTGCCAGCTCTGCCCCTGATGTTGTTGTAGGAAGCTGGACCGTGTGCATGTGTGTGCAAGCGCATGTGCTGAGGTAGGCCGTGATGTCTGTATTCCTAACCCTCTCCCTCTGTGTTACAGGTAAAATTCCCCTGGATATTCACTGCTGTGAAAATTTAGTGTGCTTCTGTGATATTACGACCTATGAATATATATATGAAATATATATTTGGTGACTAAAGTAGATGTGTATTTAGGGTACGTGTGTATGTGTGTGTGTGCACGTGTGCATGTGTGTGCGTGTGCGTGCATGCGTGCGTGTGTGTGCATGTGCGTGTGTGTGCGTGTGTGTGTGCACATACATTCAGTGGTGTCAGACTCCTCATGACCACATGGACTGTATGTAACCCACCTGACTCCTCTGTGCTTGGGATTCTCCAGGCAAGAATACTGGAGTGGGTTGCCATTTCCTTTTCTAGGGGATCTACCAAACCCAAGGATGGAACCTGAGTCTCCTGCATTGCAGGTAGATTCCCCACCACTGAGTCACTGGGAAAGCCCCCTGTCTGTGCTAGATGCTGTAAAATTGAGTTGAATTCTCATATACCATGCTGGTGTCTGAGACTTGCTTGTTGCATGGGGTACCCCACACACATGTTTTGAAATTGGGTGCAGGAACCCTTATCAGTGTCTAAGAAGGACTCATCAGGTGGATAGATATGTTTCCTTTCATGGTGGTGTAATGGAATTTATTTTGGCAAATAGTCTTTGTTCTTTGAGTAGGAGGTTGGGTCCTTCCCAGGTGTCAAGGCAGGTAAACCTCTATTCTCTGTTCCTTCTTAGTGTTTAATAGAAATGAATCTGTGGGAACATCTAGGTTGGAAGAACGCATTAGGCAAGAGCTGATTGTTCTTCAGTTCAGTGGCTCAGCCGCGTCCGACTCTGCGACCCCATGAATCGCAGCACACCAGGCCTCCCTGTCCATCACCAACTCCCGGAGTTCACTCAGACTCACGTCCATCGAGTCCATGATGCCATCCAGCCATCTAATTCTGGGTTGTCCCCTTCTCCTCCTGCCCCCAGTCCCCCCCAGCATCAGAGTCTTTTCCAATGAGTCAACTCTTCGCATGAGGTGGCCAAAGTACTGGAGTTTCAGCTTCAGCATCATTCCTTCCAAAGAAATCCCAGGGCTGATCTCCTTCAGAATGGACTGGTTGGATCTCCTTGCAGTCCAAGGGACTCTCAAGAGTCTTCTCCAACACCACAGTTCAAAAGCATCAATTCTTCGGCGCTCAGCCTTCTTCACAGTCCAACTCTCACATCCATACATGACCACGGGAAAAACCATAGCCTTGACTAGACGGACCTTAGTCAGCAAAGTAATTTTTCTGCTTTTGAATATACTATCTAGGTTGGTCATCACTTTTCTTCCAAGGAATAAGTGTCTTTTAATTTCATGGCTGCAGTCACCATCTGCAGTGATGGTTCTTAGTATGTAGTATTTTAGATGAAATGCAATAGAACTTGTTAGGTAAGACACATTTGCTAAATGAGCTGAAGCAGCAGCCAGGCCGTGAAGCTGGAACACGGTGTGCAGATCAGCAGTGAGGAGGGCTCCTCACACAGCGCCCGAGACAGGGCACACAGGGAAAGCTCACTCCCGGCTGCGCGCCGCGTTCCAAGGGCTATGGACAGGCTCCTCTACCTCAGGAAGATGGCAAACATGATGGAGAATCGTCTGGAAATAGAGTCACAGTGTTGAAGACTGTTTTCAGATTTTGTTGGGGCTTCCAGATGGAAAATAGAACAATAATATGAGTGACTTTAATCAGTGGGAAAAAAATATGAATGATGAGAAGTTATAGGGAGACATTTTTTGGTTTATATTAAGTAATATCATCTATATTTATTTTCAGAGGGTAATATCATCTATATTTATTTTTAGAAAGAGATGTCCTTCTAACAGAGATATCCCCAAACTGAATAGGTCACTTTCTGAAAAACATTAGATCATTTTAGATAAGAGGTTAATTTGAGATTAAAGTAAGCTTTGATTTGAATCCCTAAGAGTGAACCCAGGGAAAATTACCAAACTTCTATGAGCCACTAGTTCAAAATTCTCACATGTACCCGGGTATTCATTGAAACACTATTTACAATAGCTAGGAAATGGAAGCAACATTATCAAGGCTTCATATTATTGATAAAACAACCTTATCATTCCATTGGCAGATGAATGGATAAGGAAGTTTTGGTACATATACACAATGAAATATTAGTTAGCTATAGCTATAGCTGTTTCCATTGTTTCCCCATCTGTTTGCTTTGAAGTGATGGGACCGGATGCCATGATCTTCATTTTCTGAATGTTGAGTATTAAGCCAACTTTTTCACTCTCCTCTTTCACTTTCATCAAGAGGCTCTTTAGTTCTTCTTCACCTTCTTCCATAAGGGTGGTGTCATCTGCATATCTGAGGTAATTGATATTTTTCCCGGCAATCTTGATTCCAGCTTGTGCTTCTTCCAGCCCAGCATTTCTCATGATGTACTCTGCATAGAAGTTAAATAAGCAGGGTGACAAGACACAGCCTTGACGTACTCCTTTCCCGATTTAGAACCAGTCTGTTGTTCCATGTCCAGTTCTAACTATTGCTTCTTGACCTGCATACAGATTTCTCAGGATGCAGGTCAGGCGGTCTGGTATTCCCATCTCTTGAAGAATTTCTACAGTTTCTTATGATCCACAAAGTCAAAGGCTTTGGCATAATTAATAAAGCAGAAGTAGATGTTTTTCTGGAACTCTCTTGCTTTTTTCTCTAATCCAGCAGATGTTGGCAGTCTGATTAGTGGCTCCTCTGCCTATTCTAAATCCAGCTTGAACATCTGGAGGTTCATGGTGCACATGATGTTGAAGCCTGGCTTGGAGAATTTTGAGCATTACTTTGCTAGAGTATGAGATTTGGGTTCCAAAATCACTGCAGATGGTGAATGCAACCATGAAATTAAAAGATGCTTGCTCCTTGGAAGAAAAGTTATGACCAATCTAGACATCCTATTAAAAAGCAGAGACATTACTTTATCAACAAAGGTCCATCTAGTCAAAGCTATGCTTTTTCCCATATTCGGATATGGATGTGAGAGTTGGACTATAAAGAAAGCTGAGCACGGAAGAATTGATGCTTTTGAACTATGGTGTTGGAGAAGACTCTTGAGAGTCCCTTGGACTGCAGGGAGATCCAACCCATCAATCCTAAAGGAAATCAGTCCTAAATATTCTTTGGAAGGACTTACAACTGAAGCTGAAACTCCATTCCTTTGGCCACCTGATGCAAAGAACCTACTCATTGGAAAAGATGCTGATGCTGGGAAAGATTGAAGTAAGGAGGAGAAGGGGACAACAGAGGATGAGATGGCTGGATGGCATCACCGACTCAATGGATGTGAATTAGAGGAGGCTCCAGGTGTTGGTGATGGACAGGGAATCCTGGCGTGCTGCAGTCAATGAGGTTGCGAACAGTCAGACAAAACTGAGTGGCTAAACTGACTGACTAGTTGTAGCTATAGCTTAGTTTATATGTTTATACAGTTATAGCTCTCTCTCTCTCTCTCTCTCTCTCTCTCTCTCTATATATATATATATATATATATATATATATATATATATATATATAGCTTTTTTATAAAAAAAAAAAAAGGAACACATTTGAATTAATTCTAATGAGATGGATGGACCTGGAGCCTGTTATACAAAGTGAAGTCAGAAAGAGAAAGAAAAATACTGTATATTAACCTATGTATATATTAACCTATGTATATATTAACCTATGTATATAGGTTTTAGAAAGACGGTATTGATGATGCTACATGGAGGGCAGCGAAGGAGACAGAGAGGTAAAGAACAGACTTGGTCTCAGTGGGAGACGGTGAGGGTGGGATGATGTGAGAGAACAGCACTGAAGCGTATACGTTCAGTTCAGTCCCATTCAGTCGCTCAGTCAAGTTCAACTCTGTAACCCCATGAACCACAGCACGCCAGGCTTCCCTGTCCATCACCAACTCCCAGAGTCTGCTCAAACTCATGTCCGTCAAGTAGGTGATGCCATTCAACCACCTCATCCTCTGCTGTCCCCTTCTCCTCCTGCCTTCAATCTTTCCCAGCATCACGGTCTTTTCCAATGAGTCAGATCTTCACATCAGGTGCCAAAGTATTGGAGTTTGAGCTTCAGCATCAGTCCTTCCAATGAATATTTAGGACTGATCTCCTTTAGGATGGACTGGTTTGAACTCCTTGCAGTCCAAGGGGCTGTCAAGAGTCTTCTCCAACACCACAGTTCAAAAGCATCAATTCTTCGGCGCTCAGCTTTCTTCACAGTCCAACTCTCACATCCACACATGACCACAGGAAAAACCATAGCCTTGACTAGACGGACCTCTGTTGGCAAAGTAATGTCTCTGCTTTTTAATATGCTATCTAGGTTGGTCATAGCTTTTCTTCCAAGGAGCAAGCTTCTTAATTTCATGGCTGCAGTCACCATCTGCAGTGATTTTAGAGCCCTAGAAAATGAAGTCTGTCACTATTTCCATTGCTTCCCATCTATTTTCCATGAAATGATGGGACCAGATGCCGTGATCTCAGTTTTCTGAATGTTGAGCTTTAAGCCAACTTTTTCACTCTCCTCTTTCACTTTTGTCAAGAGGCTCTTTAGTTCTTCTTCACTTTCTGCCATAAGGGTGGTGTCATCTGCATATCTGAGGTTATTGATATTTCTCCTGGCAATCTTGATTCCAGCTTGTGCTTCATCCAGCCTCACATTACACATGATATACTCTGCATATAAGTTAAATAAGCAGGGTGACAATATAAAGCCTTGACATACTCCTTTCCCAATTTGGAACCAGTCTGTTCTATGTCCCATTCTATCTGTTGCTTCTTGACCTACACAAAGATTTCTCAGGATGCAGATAAGGTGGTCTGGTATGCCCATCACTTAAAAAATTTTCCAATTTGTTGTGATCCACGCAGTCAAAGGCTTTGGCATAGTCAATAAAGCAGAAAGAGATGTTTTTCTGGAACTCTCTTGCTTTTTCCATGATTCAGCAGATGTTGGCAATTTGATCTCTGGTTCCTCTGCCGTTTCTAAATCCAGCCTGAACATCTAGAAGTTCATGGTTCACGTATTTTTGAAGCCTGGCTTGGAGAATTTTGAGCATTACTTTACTAGCATGTGAGATGAGTGCAATTGTGCGGTACTTTGAGCATTCTTTGGCATTGCCTTTCTTTGGGGTTGGAATGAAAACTGACCTTTTCGTGTCCTGTGGCCACTGCTGAGTTTTCCAAATTTGCTGGCATGTTGAGTGCAGCACTTTCACAGCATCATCTTTCAGGATTTGAAACAGCTCAACTGGAATTCCATCACTTCCACTAGCTTTGTTCATAGTAATGCTTTCTAAGGCCCACTTGACTTCACATTCCAGGATGTCTGGCTCTAGGTGAGTGATCTCACCATCGTGATTATCTGGGTCATGAAGATCTTTTTTGTACAGTTCTTCTGTGTATTCTTGCCACCTCTTCTTAATATCTTCTGCTTCTGTTAGGTCCAGACCATTTCTGTCCTTTATCGAGCCCGTCTTTGCATGAAATGTTCCCTTGGTATCTCTAAGTTTCTTGAAGAGATCGCTAGTCTTTCCCATCCCATTGTTTCCCTCTATTTCTTTGCATTGATCGCTGAGGAATCCTTTCTTATCTCTCCTTGCTATTCTCTGGAACTCTGCATTCAGATGGGTGTAACTTACCTTTTCTCCTTTGCCTTTCACTTCTCTTCTTTCTCAGATATTTGTCAAGCCACCTAGGACAACCATTTTTCCTTTTCTCATTTCTATTTCTTGGAGATGGTCTTGATCCCTCCCTCCTGTAGAATGTCACAAACCTCTGTCCATGGTTCTCAGACACTCTATCAGATCTAATCCCTTGAACCTGTTTGTCATTTCCACTGTGTAATCATCAGGGATTTGATTAAGGTCATACCTGAACGGTCTAGTGGTTTTCCCTACTTTCTTCAATTTAAGCCTGAATTTGGCGATAAGGAGCTCATGATCTGAGCCACAGTCAGCTCCCATTCTGGTTTTTGCTGACTGTATAGTGTTCTTCCATCTTTGGCTGCAAAGAATATAATCAACCTGATTTCAGTGTTGACCATCTGGTGATGTCCATGTTTTGAGTTGTCTCTTATGTTGTCGAAGAGGGAGTTTGCTATGACAAGTCCATTCTCTTGAAAAAACTGTTAGCCTTTGCCCTGCTTCATTTTGTACTCTAAGGCCCAAAGTGGATATTACTCCAGGTATCTCTTGACTTCCTACTTTTCATTCCAGTCCCCTATGATGAAAAGTGTATCTTTTTTAGGTGTTATTTCTAGAACCCCTTGTAGGTCAGCATAGAGCCATTCAACTTCAGCTTCTTCAGCATTAGTGGTTGTGAAATAGACCTGGATTACTGTGATTTTGAATGGCTAGCCGTGGAATGAACAGAGATCTTTCTGTCATTTTTGAGATTGCACCCAGGTACTGCATTTTGGACTCTTTTGTTGACTATGAGGGTTACTCCATTTCTTCTAATGGATGCTTGTTCACACTAGTAGATATAATGGTCAGTTCAGTTCAGTCACTTAGTCGTGTCTGACTCTTTGCAACTCCTTGAACTACAGCATGCCAGGCTTCCCTATCCATCACCAACTCCTGGAGCTTGCTCAAACTCAAGTTCATTGAGTTGGTGATGCCATCCAACCATCTCATCCTCTATCATCCCTTTTCCTCCTACCTTCAATCTTTCCCAGCATCAGGGTCTTTTCTAAGGAGTCAGTTCTTCACATCAGGTAGCCAAAGTTTTGGAGTTTCAACTTCAGCATCAGTCCTTCCAATGAATATTCAGGACTGATTTCCTTTAGGATGCACTGGTTGGATCTCCTTGCAGTCCAAGGGGTTCTCAAGAGTCTTCTCCAACACCACAGTTCAAAAGCATCAGTTCTTCAGCACTCAGTTTTCTTTATAGTCCAACTCTCACATCCATACATGACTGATGGAAAAGCTATAGCTTTGACTAGATGGCCCTTTGTTGACAAAGTAATGCCTCTGCTTTTTAATATGCTGTCGAGGTTGGTCATAGCTCTTCTTCCAAGGAGCAAGCATCTTTAAATTTCATGGCTGCAGTCACCATCTGCAGTGGTTTGGGAACCTAAGAAAATAAAGCCTCTCATTGTTTCCCCACCTATTTGCCATGAAGAGATGGGACCAGATGCCATGATCTTAGTTTTTTGAATGTTGAATTGGTTGAATGTTGATATAATGGTCATCTGAGTTAAATTCGCTGATTCCAATCCGTTTTAGTTCACTGACTCCTAAGATGTCGATGTTCACTCTTGTCTTCTCCTTCTTGACCACTTTCAATTTACCTTAATTCATGAACCTAAGAGATTCCTATGCAATGTTGTTCTCTTGCAACATCAGACTTTACTTCCATCACCAGCCACATCACAACTGTGTCTTATTTTCACTTTGGCTCCATCCCTTCATTCTTTCTGGAGTTATTTCTACACTGATCTCCAGTAGCATATTGGGCACATACTGACTTGGGGAGTTCATCTTTCAGTGTCCTATCTTTTTGCCTTTCCATACTGTTCATGGGGTTCTCAAGGAGGGAATACTGAAGTGGTTTGCCATTCCCTTCTCCAGTGGACCATGTTTTGTCAAAACTCTCCAACATGACCCTTCCGTCTTGGGTGGCCCTCCACGGCGTGACTCATAGTCTCACTGCGTTAGACAAGGCTGTGATCCATGTGATTAGATTGGGTAGTTTTCTGTGATTGTGGTTTTCGATCTGTCTGCCCTCTGATGAATAAGGACACGGGGCTTATGGAAGCTTCCTGATGGGAGAGAGAGACTGTATGGGAAACTGGGTCTTGCTCTGATGCTCAGTAAATGTTTAATCCCGTTTTCTGCTGATGGGTGGGGCTGTGTTCTGTCCCTGTTGTTTGGCCTGAGGCACGCTGATCCAGGCCTCTACTGGAGACTCCTGGACACTCACAGGCAAGTCCAGCGCAGTCTCTTCTGGACACACTCCTCTTTTCTCCTGGGTCCTGGTGCAGACGAGTTTTGTTTGCACCCTCCAAGGGTCTGTTTCCCCAGTCCTGTGGAAGTTCTGTAATCCAATCCCACTGGCCTCCAAATTAAAATTCCCTGGGGATCTCAGTCCCTTTCCCAGATCCCCAGATTGGGAAATCTTTTGTGGGTCCTAGAACTTCCTTAACAGTGTGAGAATTTCTTTGGTATGATTGTTCTGCAGGGTGTGGGTCCTCTGCTCCGTGGCTCTGTGATGGGCCACTTATGACCTCCTCCAAGATGGCTTACACCACACGCTGGGTGACCCGGGTCTGCTGCAGCCATGCACAGCACCATGCATGCTGCCATATGTGAAACTGCAGATTCGATTCATGCGACGGGGCACTCGAAGCCTGTGCTCTGGGACAGCCCAGAGGGGTAGGGGGATGGGTTTTTGGATAGGGTGGATGCATGTATGTATCTGTGGCTGGTTCATGTTGATGTATGGAAAAGCCATCACAACGTTGCAAAATAATTATCCTCCAATTAACATAAATTAATTAAAAATACATTCTAAAAGTGATAATAGCTGTAATATTCACAAGTGCTGTTATAATGGTAAAAGTATAATGAAATATTCTTAAACAGCTTGCACACGCATCAAATACATTGAGTACTTGCTGCAACAGCAAATACTCATGAACAGCAAATATGTTCATGTTGCCCTCGATGAGTGGTGAGCTTCCTGTTTCCCAGGTGTATTCAGGTAGAGAAGGGATGTGGTGCCCGGGATAGTATATAGAGGATTCTGATGTTGAATTGGAGATTGGATTAGATTGTTTGGGGGTTTCCCTGGTAGATCAGACAGTAAAGAATTGCCTGCCAATGCAAGAGACCCAGGTTTGATCCCTGAGTCAGAAAGATCCCCTGGAGAAGGAAATGGCAACCCACTCCACTATTCTTACCTGAAACATTCTATGGGAAGAGGGCCCTGGTGGGCTACTATCCATGGGGTCACAGAGCTGGCATGACTGAGCGTGCGCGGATGATGCTGATGATAGGTTGTTTTAAGTAAGTTTTGGTCACGTATGAACTGACTTTAATTTGCATAGGTTTTGGTTTGCTCATTTGTCCCAACAAATATTTACTAACTGCCAGTTATGTACCAGGGCCAGGCTAAGTGCTACAATGCCAACTGATAAAGAGAAAAGCTAAATCCTTGCCTCTTAGAGCTTGTGCTTCAGGGGGCGAGGAGATGGGCAATAAACTTAAAGAAGCAAGGAAACATCATCTGCTTTAAATTAGAAAAGAAACAAGTAACAGAGTGTGACGGGAAGGCCTCTGCATGTGACGCCGCTGAGATGACGGATTTGTTCATTAAAGCAGCACAGCCTAACTCAGTCTGACTAATCCAGTGAGTGACTGTAGTACAGGATATGGTCAGTGATACAGGCAAAGGCCAGATAATACTGGGCTTTTTGATCAGAATAAAATGAAGATTTGTGAACAAAAGGAATGAACAGCGCCTGGACTGCAGGTGAATCATGATTTCTCAGCTACGAATTCGCAGCGTCGCTGTAACTGAACTCTCAAACCCAGATCTCTAAAAATTTGCGTGCTCTGCGGAGGTTCTATCTCTTTACCCTACACCAACTACATAATGGTGTGGAAAAGTCAACCACAGATATTTTATGGATTTGGGGGCAAAAGAAACAAAAGATGCCTTAAGTCCTGAAAGCATGCCTTCTTCAATAGTCTTCACTCCTTGGTCGTTTTTCCTTCACTATAACCACTGTTTTTCTCTCTTTGTTTTGTTTTTGCTTTCTGACTTTTGGCAAAGTAATTTGCCAAGAAGTATTTGTCAAATAAAGGACTCATTTATAAATATTTGTTGTAATTTTATTCTTCTATCTTTGTATTTCCTTTTAAAAAAGGAAAGATTGCCAAATTCCAAACTTTACCAAATTCACACCTGTCTGAGCACTAAATCTGAGTCATAATGAACAGGAAATAAGCCAAACAACCATATTCTTTTTTTGTCAGCAATCAAATACAATTTTATGCCATACACAGGAGTCAGTGAATGCATGGCCACATGTTTAATTACAGTTTTGAAATGTCATTGTTATGATGATGTCATTGCCCAACCTTTACAGAGGATTTAGTACTAATGTAGGCCAGGCAGAGTCCCGCTCACTATATCTATGCATGTGAGGTCGCTCAGTCATATCCAGCTCTTTGAGATCCCGTGGACTGTAGCCCACCAGGCTCCTCTGTCCATGGGATTCTCCAGGCAAGAATACTGGAGTGGGTTGCCATTTCCTTCTCCAGGGCAGCTTCCTGATCCAGGGATCAAACCAATGTTTCGTATGCCTCCTGCCTTGGCAGGTGGATTCAATAACACTAGGACCACCTGGGAAACCTAGATGGATAGACAGGTACACAGTGTATATCACTTGGTCTTTACAGTGGCTCCATAAAGCAGATTTTACTGCTATGCTATTTTATCTGTAAGGAAACAGCTCAGGAAACATTTATCAAGTTGACTAAGGTCCAAATCAAGGACTTTGACCACGGATCCTACATTCTTGATTATTCTGAAAGCCACGATAACATAAGAAAGCTAGTGAGGAAGCATTTGCTTGAAGTTAAGAAGGCCATCTACTTACGGAGGGATCCCTCTATGATCTGGGGCAGATATGCGATGACGTTTTCTCTGTCCTGAGATGGAAGGCTAGCTGTGGGCACTGGAGAGAGATGTGCTGTGTAGCATAGATTATTTAATCTCTTTGAATCTCAGCTTTCTTGTTTGCAAAGTGGGGTTTAGAATATTTGCCACAGCGATTCCTGACGGAGATTGAATGAGATGATGCAGAGTATACGGGGCAAAGAGCAGGTGTTCTGTGAATATCGATTATCCGACTAGGTTCTTTATTTCCTTCCTGTCTCTCAGGGAAATCTTGAAGAGGAGAGGCATCTATTTGCAAATCATTTTATAATCCAGGGATGAAAGCTGGGGCAGACATACAATGCCATAATTCCTTCTGGAATCAAGAAAGATTTTTAAAATACCCTTCGATCTATTGTGGAGAAAAACGCCACGTGCGCTAAAGGTTAACTGAGCGAGGCGATCGTTGCGTGGCGAGGGCAGCTCCTTGGGCCCTCTCCAAGTTCGTGGTGTGCGTCAAGGACACGGGATTCGGAGGCCACGCTGTTGCCTTCCTCTCTAGCCACTTTCCTCCTACATGCCTCTGAAAAGATGCTAATTCACTATTTGGTTTCTCTAAACGACAAATCACCTTATTTTCCCTTTTTCCTCTAAATCATTTTACTGGACAACAAGCTACAAAGAAAGTCTGTGTGTCACTGCCAAGTCTCCCTTTGGACAGTATCACCTGCTATGTTTCTGCCGAGCTGAATCTGCAACATGGGCAGGAGAAAAATATCTAAAGTCCTCATTGTTCATTCAGGGACTGTGTCGGCTAGAGAAAGCCTTGGGAGGTGGCATCCCCAGGTAGGCTGGATACAGTGAGAAGACTGGATACTGCCTCTGTTCTCTGGCACTTCTGCACTCACTTAAAAGGGCAATTTTGTTTGGTCTCTGTCCTGGCTTTCATCCCATTCTTGCAGGTCACAGCCATGGCCGACCCTGAACACCCTTATACTGTGTGTGTGGACAGTGTGTTGGGACATCTTGACCTTGCTTAAAACATGAGAGCTGGAGGCCCTTTCTTCTAAGCATGGGGAAGCCAGCTATACTGGTGAGTGCTGCATGGGATGAAAGCATGCTAGATGCTGTTTTCAGGATTTCCTCAAAATCAGGAGAATGAAGCTAGGGTTGAGAGCCTTGACACTAATTCTATACGTGATTTGAATTTTCTTTGTGAACTGTTGAATTTCGCTGTGAACTATCCAAGAAATGTCAGTATCACAATGCCCACTTGTAGAGCCCTTTGAAGAGTAAGGAGGGATCATTTCCCCTCTTCCTTAACTCTGGTTTCCAGGGTTGACCAGGAATACACGTAAAGGGTGTGACCTGGGGTGTGTGCTAATTGTTCTGATTGTTGTCCATCCCTCTGTCAAATGGTGCTAAAGTGACATCTTGCATGGAGACTGGCACAACTTTCAGAATTATATGTCCACAATTTTTTTAATGTAAATTTATTTATTTTAATTGGAGGTTAACTCCTTTACCATAGTGTATTGGTTTTGCCATACATCAGCAGGAATCTGCCACAGGTATACGCGTGTTCCCCATCCTGAACCCCCTCCCTCCCCGAACCATCCCTTTATTTCAGGTATTTGTTGTCGTTGTTCATTTACTAAGTCATGCTGGACTCTGTGACCCCTTGGACTGCAGCACGCCAGGCTCCTCTGTCCTTCACTATCTCGCAAAGTTTCTCAATGTCACGCCCACTGAGTCTGTGATACAATCTAACCGTCTCGTCCTCTGTCACCCCTTCTCCTCCTGCCTTCAATCTTTCCCAGCATCAGGGGCTTTTCCAGTGAGTCAGCCCTTTCCATCAGGTAGTCCAAATATTGGAGCTTCATCGTCAGCATCAGTCCTTCCAATGAATATTCAGGGTTGATTTCCTTTAGGACTTACTGGTTTGATCTCCGTGCTGTCCAAGGGCCTCGCAAGAGTCTTCTCCAACACCACAGTTCAAAAGCAGCAGTTCTTTGGTGCTCAGCCTTCTTTATGGTCCAACTCTCACATCCATGCATGACTACTGGAAAATTATAACTTTGACTATACGGACTTTGGTCAGTAAAGTGATGTCTCTGTTTTTAATATGCTGTCTAGGTTGGTCATAGCTTTCCTTCCAAGGAGCAGGCATCTTTTAATTTCATGGCTGCAGTCACCATCTGCAGTGATTGTGGAGCCCAAGAAAATAAAGTCTGTCACTGCCTCCACTGTATCCCCTTCTATTTGCCATGAAGTGATGGGATCGGATGCCATGATCTTAGATATACCAAGTTTCTGAAAGTTAAGATGTTGATGTTCACCTGCCTAACACAATTCCATCAGGATCCCAATGAAAAGACAAAGGAGAGGATCCAAAAAGTGCATTTTCTGAAAATATTTTGAGAGTCATCTTTTGGTACCCAGGCATATGCATTATCCACTGAGAACAATTTTTGACTTGAGGGATAAAGACAAAATTTATTACAAATGTAGAGGTCAGGAAAGTGAAAATTTGTGCTCCAGAGGGAAAAAAAATGAAGAATCTATAGCCAGAGTGAATTTGGATTCATTTCCAAAATAGTTAGCCTAGGACTCTTTTAAGACTCTCAGCCTGCATATTGTCTGTTCCCCCCGAGACCTGCCTCAGTCTCCACTGGGCCCGTTTACGTGAGGAGTTAAAAGATACTGAGCCAGGCTCTTGGAACTGAGAAGCAGAGATCTGAAGTCTCATGTCGTCCTCAGGGTGCGCCATCCCCCCTCGTGGCAGCCTTGTCGGTGGTGGGTGATTTCATTTGTTATGTGTATACAGTAAGACCTGTTCTGTGGGGCACAGTTCTATGGGCTTTGACAATTGCATAGCATCATATCTAGCCCCACAGTCACGGCACAGGACGTTCCCATTATCCAAAAAATTCCTTTATTTTTCTCCTTTGCATTCAAGCCTTCCCTCCACCACCAGCTCATGGCAGCTAATAATCTGTTTTCCACCCTGTAGTTTCTTCCCCATTGATTCACACGTGGAGCAGGTTCACTCCAAGGATTTAAGTTGGTAAAGAATCTGCCTGCAGTGCAGGAGAGCTGGATTGATCCCTGGGTCGGGAAGATCCCCCGGGGTAGGGAATGGCAACCGGCTCCATTATTCTTCCCATGGACAGAGGAGCCTGGCAGGCTATAGTCCACAGGGTCACAAAGAGTCCGACGTGACTGAGCGACTACCACGCTTTCTCTAATCACTTACGATGCGGAGCAGTCTTCACGTGTGTCTTTGCCATCCTTATATCTTCTTCAGTGAAATGTCTGGTAAATAGGTCACCCGTTTTCTAATTAAATTGTTTTCTTGCTTCTGGGTTTTGAAAATTCATTCTGTACCCTGCATAAGAGTTCTATAGGAGATTCGTTTGGCAAATATTTTCTCATAGTCGATGGCTTGCCTTTTCATTCTCTTAACTATGCCTTCTGAAGAGCAAAAGAGCAAGACTTCTCAATTTTGGTGAAGTCCAGTTAATGAAGTTTTAAAAAATTTTATGGAGCATGATTTTGGCATCATATTTAAGAAAAATTTTCCCAACTCAGGGTCACATAGATTCTTCTGTGTGTGTGTATACGTGTTTCTAAAAGTGTGTATGGGTTGCAGTTGCCTGACCATGCCTTGAAAATCTGAAGCTCACTGTAAATGTTTGCTGTTGTGTGGTTGTTTGTACATGAAATGCTCCTAGAAAATTGAGGCTTGAAATTGCAACACTTAACAGAGTGTTCTCCTTGCCTGTATTGCTACAAAATAAGCCATCCCAAGTCTCTGTGCTTTAAAACATTTCTTATTGTCCCGAACGGCTCTGCAGATTGACTGAGCGCAACAGGCCGGTTCCCACACAGATTCCAGCCTGGAGTTGCCATCAGATGGTGGTCAGAATCGGAGGCATCTCACAGACCCATCTCTCAGCTGGGACAAATGTCTCAGATGGCTCACAGGTTTTCCAGCCCCAAGCCTTTGTGATATCACTTGGCAAAAAGAAAGCATTTTTCAAGTAGCTACTGTGACAGAGCCACCAAGTCAAAAGGTTTATGATTCTAAAGGGTTACTTACCGCCTAGACTACCTGCTGCTTCTCTGTTATTTCAGAAGTGTGGCTGGCGAGAACATACGAAACCCCTCAGAGGAAACAAACATATAAAACCAACACACAGAACTGGTGTAGATTCAAAGGCCCTCAGCATCATCCTCACCAAACAGGAGTACTCAAGGTGCGGTTAAGAGATCATGGGATATTAGATTTGTGTAGCAAGGTGGCGTGTCAAAAATTTCTTTTATAGGAAAGATTTGCTGTAAATATGCAAGACAATGTGATTTTTAAAATCTTGAGCAAAACCAGGCCTCCATCAGTTATCCTGCCTACCTCCATGAGCTTGTTGTTATTTGGTCCTTATGAAATGCAGTGGAAATTGAAAAGGGTTGCTGAGTTAGAATGGATTGACCAGTATCCTTTCTTACTGCTTCTTTTGAATAGGGGAGACATGTAATCATGTGCAGTTTATGACAGTAACCCAAGGGAAGAGGTGAGATGATGTGTGAACGTGAGCTTGAGAGGGAGCCATGGGCTGGCACGGTGACCGATGGCTTCCCCTCTTCAGGTAAACACAGCTCAGCGTGGAGTGGGGTAGGACAGGGGAGCAGGTGAAAAGTCTCACTGAAGCAGAAGCCCAGTTCCTCTGCTCATCAGATTTGTGACCTAAGGGTTTTAAGCTATTTGAAAGCATATTAAAATATATGTATGACAGTTGCCTTGGAGACTGGAGGGGTTAAAACATGATTAAGCTTTGCAAGTGCTTAGCAGACTCTGGCACGTACTAAGCGGTGGTAAACACTGGCTTCTGATTTTAATAAGTTAAGGACATCGTGACCTTTAATCTCTCCCCCAGATCCCGTGCCCAGGCTTCTTTGTCACTCCCTTCTCTGCAGGGAAGTCACCAGGGCTCACAAATACAATTTCAGCTCATTTGGAAGGAGAACGCTTCCTCTGACCCTCCTGCTCTTGGACGTCGTGAGTCTGGTCGGAGCTGCGATGTCGAGTAACGTCTGTAGGGCTTTGTGATCCTGGGAAAATTATTTAACCCATCTCTGCCTCAGTTTTTCATCCATAAAACAGGGATAATGTTGCTGTGGTCAGTTGTGTTCAGCTCTTCACAATCCCATGGACTTTAGCCCGTCAGGCCCCTCTGTCCATGGAGTTTTCCAGGCAAGAATCCTGGAACAGGTTGCCGTTTCCTGCTCCAGGAAATCTTCCTGACCCAGAGATGGAACCCAGGCTCCGGCATCTCCTACGCTGGCAGGTGGATTCTTTACCACTGATGCCACCTGGGGACCTACCATATAATGCAAACACGGGAATCAGATGAGATGATATATGCGAAGTGTCTAAAACAATGACTGGCATACAGAAAGCATGCGTTTTCACTGTTATGCTTCTTTTAAGGGTGTTTTCATGTGGACCGTTCTTAAAGTCTTTCTGAATTTGCCACAATGTTGCTTCTGGTTTATGTGTTGGTTTTTTGGCTGAGGCATGTGGGGTCTTAGCTCCCCAACCAGAGATCAGACCCATACCCCCTGCATTGGAAGGCAAAGTCTTAATGAGCAGACTGCCAGGGAAATCTCTATTATGCTTCAACAGCTATTATCAGAATAAAAAATTATCATGAGGTGTGTAATTAATACCCTGACATTCTGGTTACCAGCCATTGGCCTTTTCCCTAACCTTTCTTTCAGACAGTATTTGTGTGTGCGCTCAGTCATGTCTGACATTTTATGACCCCATGGACTGTAGCCCACCAGGCTCCTCTGTCCCTGGAGTTTTCCAGGCAAGAATACTGGAGGGAGCTGCCATTCCTGACTCCAGAGGATCTTCCCAGCCCAGGGATTGAACCCTCGACTCTTGTGTCTCCTGTACTGGCAGGCGGGTCATTAACCACTGTGCCACCTGGAAAGCCTCAGACAATATACCTGAGTGTGATAAGATGAAAACAATCCTGATATGGTAAGAAGGGGCATCTGGTGCTTCTTAGGAAAGATACTGCTATAGTTGCATGGTTGTGTTTTTTTTTTTTTTTAAGGCACATAGGTTGTTGGGTGAAATATTGAGATGCTGGCCAACAGACCTCAAGCAATAAGCCTTATTAAAATATTATGGAGAGCATCTCCAAGAAGTGGAGAAGAGAGAGTTGAGAAGGGCCAAGAGGGAAGGGAAGAATGAAGCGTTACCGGTAACAAGGTGTGTGAAGCTGCAGAGTGGAGGCTGGGGTCAAGTGGTTCCAAGAAGTGTGTTCACGTGTTGTGTGTTTGCTTCACTGAAGGATCCTCTCCTTTCCAACAACCCCATCCCTGTTATGTGACAGTTCATTTCACTCACGAATATGCTGGACCCATAGCAGCTTTTGTGTGCACACATTAAGAAGGTGAACATCCTGCCTGGGTGACGGGGTCTGGGCAATAAATGACACGTGCACAGAGAAAGGAATTCAAAGCCAGGGAATCGCTCTGCCTCGCTTCTTACTCAGTGCAAAGCTGTAGAGAAAACACCGACTGTCTCAAATGTCTGTAAGTTATGGGATGGAAGACTCATGACCATCTTAGTAAGATCGTACCGTCATGTCTCCATGCCCAGCCTAGGGGCTTGCACATGAAGAATGAATGAATGAGGTCCCAGCTGACATCTGGGTTACGTGTGTCTCAGGCATTGTATATATAAGTTGTATTTACAGCAAAGTATTCAGGCCCTGTTCATAATGCTCTAGCTGCTCTCTGAAGCTGAGTGAGGATGTGTGTGTTGAACCAGACTATTTGAAATGTATTCATTTTATCCAAACATTATTTATTCATTGTAGCTCTTCTTTAATACTTACAATGCACTGTTCCCGGTAGACAATGATGCCCTTGTGAAACTTTTGCGTTAGGTAGAGAAATCAGAATACTCACATGTAACACGCATAATAATTTCACATAGTACTATGAAGAGTATAAAAGAGGGTGTTAGGTTAGGGAGGGTCTTGACAAATAATTAAATAAGGAAGCCCCTTAACAGAGAATGTGGGGGCTGAGACTCGAATGCTGAGAATTAGCCATTGGACGACTTGGCAGTAAAGCCATCTAGACACAGAGGAGCTCTGTGAGGAAGACAAGTTAGTGAGATGTAAAGAAGAGGAGTGTGCTGGGCCGAGTGGGGTGCAGAGAGTGGAGACACCCACACAGTGAGTTCAGAGATACGAGGAGGCATCAGCGAGCGAAGGGTCGGTTCTATTTTGAGGGTAATGGAAAGACTCTGAAAGATTTTAAACAGGGGAAGAACGTAATCTCATTAGAAGTGTCTGTTTTCCAATAACCAATGTGCGTGCCATCTGCATCTCGTTTATCTGTCACCACGAGCCTGGCCTCTGAGCTTTCAGCAGGGCACCTTACAAGAATGCACCTGATGCGCAGAGTGGATTTCTGCTTCCTCCAAGGTCATTTAAGGTCAAAGGAAGAATTGAGGATTTTATAGCACGGGAAGTGAGAAGCGGCTGCCTCTCAACTAGAGCGCTCTGGTGAATAACTGATGGAAGGGTAAAGGGGCCTTTCTAAAATCGCTGCTAAAAGACACAGTGTGGTACTATGATTTTTTCAACACTCTTTGCAAAGTAAGCTAAACCTCATCTTTCAAAGAAGCAAGAGTGTAATGCTTTTCCGTGCTTTCTTCCAAGTCTATCTTTTTCTCTTTGCTGAGTCTGCGTATGCACCATCCATGCCAGTTTCTAAGGCATTAACTGATGACCTGCAATCTGAGGAAAAGGGTCAAGCGAGGGATTAGAGCTGAGGGAACGTGGGGCTCAGAAAGAAGGGGAGACCCCCGCAGCAGGATTCAGCCAGTCTGACTCAATATCACTGGTGGTGTAAAAAAAAGATTTTGTGATGTTTAGATTTTTGTGAAATGGAATTCTATACCTTGATACAAGATTTCCTAGTTTCTAGAACAGTCTAAGTGAGCAATTTTAAAGTTAGCTTCAATATGACTGATTAATATTTTGATTTATGTAAATGTCATTTCTGTGAATTTCATTTCATTTCTGTGTTATTGTGTCTGTATTTAATGTACTGCATTAAACTTTGCTCTGTGGTACGGAATTCATGATATATTGTACTGCATTGTATATGGACTCTTTTAAAGCATTCCTGGTCTTCCTTATAATCAAGGTCTGGTAATTTATGCCAAAACTTTTATTGAAAGCAAACATTACAAAGTACTATTTTAAAGTGTGGTACCATTAAAACAATAAAGATATTTTGATTAAAAAAATCAATTCACTCAAAAGAGCGGGTCTCGGTTGGGTAGGGGAAGCGCTGAGCCCCTGCTGCCCTTACTCCTCGCCCCATCATCTCATCGTTCACCTTTCAGCGACCAAAGATTGGTTACGTTTCTTTGCCAAACAACACGGTAGGTGCCAGGGAGGCTTTGGTAGACGCTACAGAAACGAAGGGCAGCGTGTAGACAACACGCACAGACCTCAGTAAGGGAGCGAGCATGCGCCACAGGCTGCAGCCAGCGCTGGAACGTGCAGGCGGAGGCCGTGCTGCCTCAGCCAGGGGACGGCGTCCCCGTTGTCGGTTCCCGAGGACCCCGCCTTTCAGCCTTAGCACTAAAGCTCTACGTGTTTTTGCTGCTTTTGGTAGTGGTCTGGGGAATTTTGCTGGCTTGCTCATTCATTTTTTGGAGCATGGGCGTGGTGCCAGCTTGCCCCGCTTCGAGGAAACGCTTTTCCCAGCGTCCTTTTCCACCAGAGGGAGCCTGTGACAGGCACCCGGCCAATCAGCTGCGAGGAGGAGCCCTCAGACCGGTCCTGTCCCCGGAGGCTCTCCTCCCACCCAGGACTTCCTGCAAAAGTCTGGAGGCAAACGTGATCGCGCGCGTAAGGGCAAGAAGCATGAGCAGAAGGAGCTTGGGTCCCCCCAAGGGCTTCCCGTTACGTGGCAAAAGCAAATACAAAAAAATTATTTTAAAATACAAATTTTATATATTTTGCATACATATTTACACATGATGCATAATTTAAAATATGTGTTAGTCGGTTTTTAGACTAATTCAGAGTGGGATGTGAGAGCTGAGAACTTGAGAGATGGAAAAATTGGAAGAGAATTAAACACTGGGCTACCAGCCGGTCTCTGAAGCTGTTTGGCTATGATACAAACAAATGCTTAAGAACACGAACTGAAATTTCAAACGACAAACACACACCGTCCTTATACTTAAAATATTTAGTAAAAAGTACATTTGGCACACACACATTCACACAATTTTAGTCATCTACTTCTCTTTGTGTGTGCAGACCTATATTTTAATGAGTAAAATAGAAGTAGCTATTCCTTAGGGTAAGATTTCATTACTGCTTTTGATGAAAATAATAGTGTATGGGAAACCTTTGAAATAATACCCAGCTCCAGGCCTCACCCCAGACCAGATGATGCTTAGAGACTCTGATTTAGTAGGTTTTGGTGCTGTGGGTGGGGCCAGGACAGTGGGAGGTTTAAAACTCCCCTTGTGAGTCAGCTTGGTGCTCTCTGATGACCTGGGCTGGGATGAAGGTGGCGGGTGGGAGGGAGGCTCAGAGGTAGGAGATAAATGCATATTTATAGCTGATTCATGCTGTTGTGCAGCAGAAACTAACACAACATTGTAAAGCAATTTTTTAAGTTAAAAAAATAAGATAAAAATCCCCCTGTGATTCTCATATACAGCCAGGGTTGAGACTGACCTGGAGGAATGGTTTGCCTGAGCAGAAAAGGACAGTTAGAGAGAAGGACCTCGTGGCTAAGAACACCCTCCATCCTGTCTTCACTAGGAAACAACTGGGCGATCTTGAGAAAACTAGCAAATCTTTCCAACCCTCCATTCCCTCACTGTGAATGAAATGACGTGATGGAGCTCATGCACTTACCACCCATGTAAGAGGACCATGCAACGTAGTTAAGACCCTGTCAGTGCAACAAGTTTCTCCATCCAGCACAACCGCACGAAGATGACTGACATTTTGCAACATGGAGGGTATTTGGGGGGTGGTCTCACTTAAAATGGGGCTTTGCTGGCAGCTCAGATGGTAAAGAATCCACCTGCCAATGCAGGAGACCCAGCTTCAACCCCGAGTCAGGAAATTCCCTGGGGAAGGGCATGGCAACCCACTCCAGTATTCTTGCCTGGAGAATCCCATGGACAGAGGAGCCTGGCGGGCTACAGTCCATAGGGTCGCGAAGAGTCAGACACGACTGAAGCGACTTAGCACTCGTGTGATCCCCACAGACACACTCCAGGTGTCAACAACCAGTGCACTTGGAACTAGCTACGGTAAGAAACCTGGATGTGTTTGGAGGATGAGTGTCATGTTTATTAAGATACTATTACAAAGTAAAAAGCAAATTTTAAAGACTGTGATTTTAAATATGAGCCTTCACCAAAAGAATCCCTAGAGCAGGCCTTCTAAGCTGCGGGCTCCAATTTGCAAGCCAGCTGCTCCTTGCAGGACGAGCCTGAGTCACTGCTCCACAGTGCTTCTCAGCGGGAATGTTATTTACTTAACCATGGATAACGGTTTTTCAGAGCAACCCCAGGGAAGCCAGAAAGCAAAAGTTTCTTCGTATGATAACAGTATCATCATCTTAGAGTTAAAATAAACACTTAAGACCATCTACCCTGACCTGTTTATTTTAAAGATTTAAAACACTTAGCCCTTGGGTTCAGTGCCTTGGTTAACTTGCTCGAGACAGTTTACGAAGGGCAACTGTAAGCCTTGAGGCTTGTTGATATCAGATCTAGTACTCTGTATATTTCTCTTGGAATTGTGGTTTCTGATCCAGTAGCCAGAAGCCGTGTGTGGTTCTTGAAGTCTTGAAATGTGGTTATCTGAGCTGAGATGTTCTATTTTAGTCCACTGTGGCTGCTAAAAAAAAAAAAAAGTACCATCGACGAGGTAGGTTATAAACAACAGAGATTTATTTTTCACAGTTCTGGAAGCTGAGATCAGGGTGCCACCATGCCAGGGTCGACCAAGAGCCCCCTTCTGGGTTGCACACTGCTGCCCTCTCCTTGTACTCCTCACTTGGTGGGGGGAGAGTGAGAAAGCCCTTTGGTGTCTCTCATAAAGGCGCTGATCTCAGTGGTGAGGGCTCCACCCTCATGACTTAATCACCATCCACAGGCCCCCTCTCATGTCACCACACTGGGGTTTCAGATTCCAGTGTATGAATTTTAGGAGGACAAAGGCATTCCGTCCAAACTACGTGTTCTATAAGTATTCTATACCTCAACTTACAAGACTTACTATGAAAAAAATTGTTATGCTGATTACAGGTTGAAATGAAAATGTTGGGGACACATTTGTGTTAGATAAAATATACTATTAAATTAATTTCTTCTTTTTACTTTTAAAAATGTAGCTGCCAGAAAATCTATAATTTCATGTGTGACTCACATTTTATTTCTGTTGGACAGCTCTGTCTCAGATTCCTTGCACCAAGGCAAGTTAAAAGGACCAGGAAACACATTTAAAATTTTCACAATCATTTAAAAGCTGTAAGGACACGGTCAGAAATCAGAAATAAGGGGAGAAAACTTAATAGAATAAAACGGTTCAGATCTGTGTAGCTAGGTTTGAAATTCTAGGTATATTTTTCAAACGGCTCATCTTTCTGACTTGAACTTGAGCAAACTTTGCAAGATAGTGGAGGACAGAGGAGCCTGGAGTGCTGTGATCCGTAGGATCACAGTCAGACATGACTCAGCAACTGAACAACATCTTCTAGAAACACGGAAAAGTCCTTCAAAGAAAGAAAATGGGAGAGTTTCATTCAGTGTTTTAGGGGCAAAACATATCAACATTTAGAAGTTACCAGCTGTTCTCCTTTCAATGTGTCTTGCCTGCATGTAACCCTCAGCTAGATGCCTCTTACAATATTGACAGTGCCGACATGACTTGAGTAGAAGGTTGTAGTACAGATAAGCTATTTTTATCTGAGACATGCCTAGCAAATGCGTAGATTTTCTTTTTTTATTTTCTTAAATTATCCTATAATAAACTGACTTTTATATATGTTTGTAATACACTGTTTTGAGGCAAACAGTAAATTCAGTCAATATGCTATGTAACTTAGACCACTGTTCAACACAGGGGTTAGGGTGAGACAACTGTTTATCTAGCTGGGCTTTTTTCCTTTTATCCTCTTTTTTTTTTTAATGGAGATTTATTTCTTTCAGGTTTGAGAGAGAAATGAAAACTGGTACCATTATTCATTCTGCATCACAGTAAATAAGCTTCATTACCAACAGACGTTTTAATTTCTGGTGGAAATACATTCCTTGCTGATTAAGTCCATCTCCCCTTCATTTTCAAACTACAGAAGATTTGCTTCAAAACCCACAGATCAGGTATATCACATTCTTTATTGAGCCAGTAACAAAAGAAAATACATTTATATTATTCAGGAAGCAATCATGGAGATACTTTATGGCTCATTTATATCAATATCAAACTAATTCAATGACAAGTCAAACATGGTGCCCTTTAATCACGGAAAACTGTGAGGTATTTCAGCTGAATAAATTAAGGGCAATTAACTAAAAAATGAGCTACACCCATGAAGCTCATTGTTTTTAGGTTGAGAGATCCTTTTCGTTATTAGGATTGTTCCCTGTGATCTGCCAGACGCCTGTTTTGCCCAACAAAAGTCAAAACACCTCAAAGCATGAAAGCATGCACCCCATGTGTCATGTAAACTTGACTTGGAGACTAGCATCAGCCACGCCGTTGCATCTGTTATCTTGGTGAAAAACACCCTTTCCTCATCCAAAGGAAAAGCATAGATCTAGAACTCCAAAAATCCTCCAAATAACAACATCCAACAGAAATCAGATGCAACTTAATAATTCGTGCTGGAAAAGCAGTTATGATCAGGAAGAAACAGGTTGGACATTGACCAGAAATTCCTGTAAAAGGAGTAGGCAGACCACATGCTGCTGGGCTTCTCTAAATACGGACAAAACAAAGAGGATGTGTCTTGTACAAATGCATGTTCTGGGCACAGATGTTTGTGCCTACATGCCGTTTCTCTGGAGGTTTTAGTAAAGCATGCGTATATTTACACATATAGGGGCTTCCCAGGCGGCCTGGTTGTAAAGGATCTGCCTGCTAAGGCAGGAGACGCAAAAGACGTGAGTTCAGTCCCTGAGTTGGGGAGATCCCCTGGAGCAGGAAATGGCAGCGCACTCCAGCGTTCGTGCTTGGGGAACCTACAGAGAGAGGAGCCCCGAGGGCTACGCCCATGGATCGCAGAGTCAGAGGCGACGAGCACACAGCACCCACACGGCACGCGTGTGTACTCGGGGACACGGCCTGAGTCTCCTCACGGCTCTGCCAGCGTTACCAGACGTTTGTTTTTTATGTGCCAGCGTTAAAGGAAATTTACTCAGCCCATGATGGATTTTTGCCAGTGATGCCAGTGAATGGGCTGAGCAGGCTAAGTAAGTCACCGTGCTCTGCCATGTTTGCTGGTGTGGCTGTGTGCGTATGTGTGGACATTACACTTTCAGCTCACATCAAATGATTTGCATTTTCCCAAGAATCTGACACCTACGAGAAGGACAGTAATCTCAGAAAACGTGTTGGGTGATTGATATGAATTTGCCATGAATTAAGATTTTCAAAAAATATTTTCAGAAAAAAATGCTTTTTGAGCATCTTGTAACATTCTGTGACATGTCCTGTGCAGTGAGACGGTGACTGTAAAGGCCCTGCAGGCATTCTATCTGGAAGGATGGCAGACAGAGTTACTAGACACTAACGCGTTCTAGTGACGCTAAGTGACTGTTCTGTGATGTGAATAACGGCATCAACGGTGTGGGGCAGTGGAGACTTCAGTAATGGAGAGACGTCCCCTCTAAGGAGGCAACTTTGCTTTTTATAACTGTTCATTTTGAAAACACATCAAATATAGAAAATGTTACAAAAGCAGCATAGTTAACTCTGATGACTCCTTCACTTTAACCAACTGCCAGCACTTTGCCATTTTCTGTACAATTGCTGGACAATACATCGTTCTGACCCAGTTAAGAGCTTTGGGCGTCTTGGTCCTTCACTTGTGTTACTCATCTATGAATCCCTCAGTGTGTATGTTCCAAGAGCAGTGCCATTCTAGGAACCACCATAGGACAGTGTCACAGCCAGCATGCTGAACATGGAGACAGAGCTCGAGTGTCAAGTGCAGTCCACATTTCACATTCCCCAGTCGGCCCAGGAATGTCTCGCCTGACATGACGGAGTGACCTGGACTAACAGCTAAACGATAAGCCAAACTCAGACCCATGAAAGGGGTTTTCAAGAATAAAGACAGAAGGGATAGAAAGTCCAAAGACATTTGTATAACATTTACGTAAATAATGTATTTAAAAAATGACAGCGCTAGCCAATATTCTAGGAATTATAATATTGAAGAATAAAACCTGCCTTTACATACACTAGTTAAATGGTTAAATTTTAAAATTCTGTGTAATAAGAAATCTTGTCCAAATTGATAGTCGTTTTGTTTGTTTGGTTTTCCTCTGTGTTTATCCGTCCGCTCTCTACCTGACCCACTGCATCGTCAGCTGAAGTAATCTGCCATGGAGCGCCACAGGCACGGTTTAGGAAATTGTTGCCTGCAGAATTTCAAATATGGATATGAGGCATTTGGAAGCAATTTCTGATAAGAGAGTACTATAAATTGGTACCCCAAGGTACATCCTGCACATTACCCAACCAAATGTTTCTTCTTTAAACAAGATTCAGAGGGAGGAGGGACGTATTAGCCGTGAAACTTAATGGACTAAGGTGCTATTACTTATTAAACAGGACTATCTCTATGAAAAATGAACAGTTAATGTACACATGCAGATAATATAATCCATTTTATCTTATCTACATACACAGAAGATTCTGATTGTAATGGACCTGGTGGTCCCTTTTTACTCATTCCATTTGCCTGCGCACCGTGTCTGGATTAGTAAAGAGCATATTTTCCCAAATGAACATAGAAAGGCACACTGGCCTGCTCCCAAGGACCCAGGGGTCTCCCTAAGATGTTCAGAGGGACCGAAGGTCAGGTGGCCCTCACTGGGGCCGTGGAAAGGTTGTGGGTCTTATGTGCAGCAGAGAAGCAGCCTGGAGTGTCTGATTCTTTCCAACCTTTGAAAACCCTAAAATAAAGCCGCAGCATCATAGACCATCTGGCACTTACAACGCAGTATCTCTGGATAAGTCTGAGCAAAGGGCAGACTGTTACCCCCACGGGGAAGGAGTTTCGGTCACGCTTCATTTTACTCCGCTTGCCTGGTCACGGCCAGAGAGAGCAAAACCCGCTCCCATGCAGCCCCCTGTCCTCACCCTCGAGTTACTCACTCGTCTTAACATCTGCAGTTTCCATTTTTTTAAATGTAAGCAAGAGTGATGGGAGCTCTGAACAAGAAAATGTCACACACAGACTTTTAAGTCTTCTTATTGACACTGGGGCTTCCCTGGTAGCTCACCTGGTAAAGAATCAGCCTGCTATGCAAGAGACCCTAGTTCGACTCCTGGGTCAGGAGGATCCCCTGGAGAAGGGACAGGCTACCCACTCCAGTATTCTTGAGCCTCCCTTGTGGCTCAGATGATAAGGAATCCACCTGCAGTGTGGGAGGCCTGGGTTCGCGCTCTGGGTCGGGAAGATCCTCTGGAGGAGGGCATGGCAACCCACTCCAGTACTTTTGCCTGGAGACTCCCATGGAACAGAGGTGCCCGGTGGGCACATGAGGATTCATGCAGTCCATGGAGTCACAAAGAGTTGGACACGGCTGAGCAATTAAGCACAGCACATTCATAATTACGGCAGCCTTGGAAAAACAAAACAAAAACCCTAAAGCTGCCTGAAAGACCAACAAGACTAGATGATTAAATGAATTCACCTAGTAAATATTAGCTGTGTTAACCGCCTTAAAAAGGAATACAGATCACGCATGTCTCTGCTAAAGGAGAGCCATGATGTATAGAAGGAAATGACGGGACAACACAAACCCAGGAAGCTGATTACAGAATTATGCTTAGAGGCGTCCCCCTGCTTTTTTTTCTTTTGGTAAAAGCAAGCCGGCAAGCACTGTGTACGCTTGTGTGCCACTGGATATTTGTTTGTGTGTGTGTGTGTGTGTGTGTGTGTGTGTGTCTGTGTGTAGATTAAAGAACTAAGCCGCTCACAATAGTTCCCTTTGAGGTGTGGTATCAAGACCGGACTGTGATGGGAAGAGGAGTGCCTTTTTACATTTACACTCATTTTTATATTCATTTTAAGCCTGGATATTGTCATTTAAAAATAGCAAAGATAGAATCATAAGGTAATAGAGATAAGTGGCAGCTTAGCAAATATCCAACCTAGTTGCATATTCTTTGACATACCCCATTTTAAGCAGACAGTGAAAATTGAATTAACCCAAGCTCCCCAAACCTTAAAGAATATAATTTGGGCAATTATGTGTTTAATTTAAATAAAACACTATCACCCCAAACTACTTTCCTTTTGAACATTTGGATATTTTAGCACAAAGAATTTTAGATAATTTAAATGAATAGCTTGAATGTTTTAAATAACTTAAAATAAGGTTATAATCACTGAGGTACTGAGTTCAAGTTATTCCGAGTCATGTTTCCACACATTTTCATTTATGGATTGTAGTTCAAGAAAACTCTCAAAACTTCTCATAAAGTAGACTTTTGCGGAATTAATTTTAAGCTGAAAACTGCAGTATGATCTCATCCCTGGAGCACAGAGAAAAGAGAGAGAAGCTGTTGGCCAGTTGTAATGACAGCATTGACTCTGCGCCCTTTTTTCTACGCGAGCTTATGAAATTGCAGCCCGGCGGCGTCCGCACGTGCAGCGGACCCGAGAGAAGGCCCGGGTCTCCGCGGGGGAGCGCGCGGGGCCCCGTCAAGACTGCGCCCCGCGAGGGAAGGGCAGGGCGCTCGGCAGACGCGGCCCAGGCCGGCCCGTGCCGGCCGCCTCTCTCCCGGCCCGCCGACGCGGAGGAGGGAGCCCGGCCTCCCTTATGGCCAGAACGACCAACTGAAAGAGGAAGCCCGCGTCTTTCTGAAGAGGTCAGTGCCGGAAAGGGAGAGAGGTTAAGGGAGCGGAGGAGAAGAAGAAAAGCTCTGCTCGTTCTGCCCAGCTCGTTCGATCCGCAGTGACACGTAGACGCTTTCAGGAAGCTCCTCGATGCGGGCTTAGACCTTTTTATGCCACCTCATCCATTTATGAAACCCGCTCTAAGGAAAATCTCCATTCCCCTCACGTATTGCAGTCTCCAGAAAGATGTCTCCACAGGGCCTTGTGAACAGCAGTTCCGCATCACTGAGAGTCTGTTGTGTGAGGCAAGCGAGGTTTGGGAAGGGACTTTGTCAGCAGAGATTCGGGTGCTATTAACCCCGTAATTCCTGCCGCTGTGAAGAGGAATTCTGTGTGAACGTCCAAAGGGAAACGAGTTCTGCCTCGAATGCCATCTTTTGCTATCAAGAGATTCTGGACTTTAATCACAACTTTTGCTCAGCAGCCATCAAACCATTCAGAAAGAGTTGGCTTGGATCATTCAAGGAACGAGTTGGACGTGGTACTTGCTTTGTTTGAAAGCAGCCAACAGCAGAGCCCCCATTTAGCAGACATTTCATTTTGTAATTTAGTATAGGTGTTCGGGGCTGTGTGTATTTTTCTGAAAATAAGTCATAAACACAGTTCAGAGTTTGCAAACTCATAGCCCGGAGTCCCTGTGTGTTGCCAACCTGGTGTTTATCTTTTAAAATCCATGTTATTGTTTTGTTTTCTAATAGCTTTGCTGCTGCTAAGTCACTTCAGTCGTGTCCGACTCTGTGCGAACCTAGAGACGGCAGCCCACCAGGCTCCCCCGTCCCTGGGATTCTCCAGGCAAGAACACTGAAGTGGGTTGCCATTTCCTTCTCCAATGCATGAAAGTGAAAAGTGAAAGTGAAGTCGCTCAGTCATGTCTGATTCAGCGACCCCATAGACTGCAGCCTACCAAGCTCCTCCGTCCCTGGGATTTTCCAGGCAAGAGTACTGGAGTGGGGTGCCATTGCCTAATAGCTTTACTAATAGCTTTACTGAGGTGTAATTGACATTTGATTCCAAACATATTTAAAAAGTATAATTTTATAGAATTTTTGTACATATACACCCACTAAATGATCACCACTATCAAGGTGGTTAACATATCCATTATCCCTAAATATATCTGTATTAAAAAAAAGTGAAAGTATTAGTCACTCAGTTGTGTCCGACTCTTTGTGACTCCATGGACTGTAGTCTGCCAGACTTGTCTGTCCATGGGATTTCCCAGGCAAGAATACTGGAGTGAGTAGCCATTTCCCTCTCCAGGGGATCTTCCTGACCCAGGTATCGAACCCCTGTCTCCTGCATTGCAGGCAGATTCTTTACCATCTGAGCCACCAGGGAAGTTCACATATATCCTCATATGCCTCTGTAATTTCTCCCGCCTGCCCCTCTCTGCCCTACCCTATCCCTATGTAACCCCAACCTTCCTTCTGTCACTAGAGATTATCAGTAGACTAAGTGTCTATGTTCCCCCAAAATTCATCAGTTGAAACCTAACCCCCAGTGTGATGGTATTAGGAGGTGGGGTCTTTGAGGGGTGATTAGGTCATGAGGGTGGAGCCCTCATGAATAGGATTCAGTTCAGTTCAGTCGCTCAGTCGTGTCCGACTCTTTGTGACCCCATGAATTGCAGGCCTCCCTGTCCATCACCATCTCCCGGAGTTCACTCAGACTCATGTCCATCGAGTCACTGATGCCATCCAGCCATCTCATTGTCGGTCGTCCCCTTCTTCTCCTGCCCCCAATCCCTCCCAGCATCAAAGTCTTTTCCAATGAGTCAACTCTTCGCATGAGGTGGCCAAAGTACTGGGGTTTCAGCTTCATCATTCCTTCCAAAGGAATCCCAGGGCTGATCTCTATCAGAATGGACTGGTTGGATCTCCTTGTAGTCCAAGGGACCCTCAAGAGTCTTTTCCAACACCACAGTTCAAACAGTGCCCTTAAAAAAGAGGCTGCAGAGGTCGCCCTCGCCCCTTCCCCCAGGTGAGGACATGGCATCCAGGACCAGGAAGCAGGCTCTCACCAGACATGAAATCTTAACCTTCATGCTCCCAGACTCCAGAAAAGTAAGAAGTAAATTTCTATTGTTTCTAAGACAGTACCAGGCTATGGTATTTTTGTTAGAGGAGCCCAGATTGACAGATTAGTTTACATGTTCTAGAGATTTATAAAAAAGATTCATAGAGAATATAATCTTTTGGTTTGTTTTTCTTTACTGAGCATAGTTATTTTGAGATCCATGATTTAGTAGATATTAATAATTCATCCTTTTTTGTGGGCTAGTCTTCCATTGTATAGACATACCACATTGTTTATCCATATGCCATATGTTTAAACACATCCATATGTTTATCCATCAATAGATGGGTATTTGGATTATTTTCATTTGGGGCCACTGCAGATACAGTTTCTATGAATATCTGGGTATACATCTTTGTGTGGACAATGCATTTTTTTCTCCTCAGGAAATACCTATACATGGCATGCTTAGCTCATCAGATAAGTGTATATTTAGGTTCTAAAGAAGTTGCCAAACTGTGTTTCTAAAGTAGTTGCAATATTTTTAATTTCCAACTACCATTTTCTTCACATCCTAACTTCTTCACGTGTCCACCATCATTTGGTATTGCCAGTATTTTTAATTCAAGCCATTTTAATGGGTTGTAATGGCGTCTCATCAGGGCTTTAATTTGCCTTTCACTGCTGGTTAATAACGTTGAACTTCTTTCGATGTGTTAATTTGCCATCTGTATATCTTCTTTGGTGAAGTCCATTCAAATATTTGTTGATTTTTTTACTGAGTGTTATCTTATTGAGTTATTTTTTAAAACTGCAGCGTGTTTTATGTACAGGGTTGTGTTGGTTTCAGGTGTTCTGTGAAGTGCTGTGACTTTTCAGGGGCTTTTCCCATGTAAGTTATTGCGAAATATTGGGCGTATATCCCCGTGCTGTGCAGTAGGTCCTTGTTGTTTATTCTACATATAATAGTGTGTGTGTGTCGATCTGAAACTCCTAAGCTATCCCTACCCACTTTGCCCTTATTAACCATAAGTTTGTTTTCTATGTCTGTGAGTCTATTTCTGTTTTGTAAATATTAATACAATCATTTGTGTCAATGTTTTAGATTCCACATGTAAGTGATACTATGTAATATTTGTCATTATTGAGTTTGGAGAGTTCTTTATATGTTCTGAACACAGGTGCTTTAGCTGATACGTGCTCCACAAATATTTCCTTCCAATCTTTTCCTTCTCTTAACATTGTGTTTTGAATAGCAGAAGTTTTAAATTGTGGTAAAGTCAAATTTATCTGTTTCTTGTTTTATGGATTTTTTCCTGTGTGTCTTACCTCTTGGGATCATTGTCCATCATTACTGTGTCCATTATTTTAAGTATCTTGTGTGGTTTTTTGCTAAGGGGTAGTAAATACAATTCCTATTATTCGACTTAGCAAGAAGCAGATGCCTGGTGTGTTACCTTAAATATATTTTACCATCAATATTTAACAATCTGAAAACTTCACATAATAATCTACTGATTTGGATTCCCTTAAAAATATCTGGCTACACAGTAGTCCTATTCCTGCATAAACTAGCAGGCTGGAGCAGTGTGGCCTTCAGTTTGGTTACTAACCATGAGCCACTAACTACTAACCACTATTTACTCGATTCAACTTTCTGATTCTGTTCATAGGAAACAATATTATAATAATTACAAGGTTACTCAGCTTCCTTTGCACTCAAATAGAACCATATCTCTAGGCCATATACTCGATCAGCAAAGAGTTTTAGTCATTCAGTGAACAATTTTATTTTTAAGTGAAAAAAAATGCATAACTCCTTGAAATGGTACAATAATATTATATTTATTTGCAAAGAAAGGAAGAAGTAGACATTTTCAGTGCCCTGTGTTTTAACATATAATGCTTAGTTAAATCCATGAATTCAAGTCCTAAAGCAATGCTTTGATTCAGTTCAGTTCAGTTCAATTCAGCCGCTCAGTCCTGTCCAACTCTTTGCGACCCCATGAATCGCAGCACGCCAGGCCTCCCTGTCCATCACCATTTCCCGGAGTTCACTCAGACTCACGTCCATCGAGTCCGTGATGCCATCCAGCCATCTCATCCTCGGTCGTCCCCTTCTCCTCCTGCCCCCAATCCCTCCCAGCATCAGAGTCTTTTCCAGTGAGTCAACTCTTCTCATGAAGTGGCCAAAGTACTGTAGCTTCAGTTTTAGCATCATTCCTTCCAAAGAAATCCCAGGATTGATCTCCTTCAGAATGGACTGGTTGGATCTCCTTGCAGTCCAAGGGACTCTCAAGAGTCTTCTCCAACATCACAGTTCAAAAGCATCAATTCTTTGGCACTCAGCTTTCTTCACAGTCCAACTCTCACATCAATACATAACTACTGGAAAAACCATTGCCTTGACTAGACAAACCTTTATTGGCAAAGTAATGTTTCTGCTTTTGAATATGCTATCTAGGTTGGTCATAACTTTTCTTCCAAGGAGTAAGCGTCTTTTAATTTCATGGCTGCAATCACCATCTGCAGTGATTTTAGACACCCCCCCCCCAAAAAAAATAAAGTCTGGCACTGTTTCCACTGTTTCCTCATCTATTTCCCATGAAGTGTTGGGACCAGATGCCGTGATCTTCATTTTCTAAATGTTGAGCTTTAAGCCAACTTTTTCACTCTCCTCTTTCACTTTCATCAAGAGGCTTTTTAGTTCCTCTTCACTTTCTGCCATAAGGGTGGTGTCATCTGCATATCTGAGGTTATTGATATTTCTCCCAGCAATCTTGATTCCAGCTTGTGCTTCTTCCAGCCCAGCGTTTCTTGCAATGTACTCTGCATAGAAGTTAAATAAGCAGGGTGACAATATACAGCCTTGATGTACTCCCTAATTCATTTAAATACTTATTTACTACCCTTCAGTGCAGAGGGGAGCTGCCTAATAACTGAGATCGGGACAGAGCATGTTAAGATATCACTTCCCTTCACAGGTGCAGCCTGCAGCCGTCCTGCAAGACTTGCAGCCTTCTTGTGAGCTCTGTGCCTCTAGGGTAGGGTGACTGGGTGGTTTACAGAAAACATACAATTAACTCTTATCAATGAGAACGCCCTGGCTGGACCCATCAGACTCCATTCTAATTTGGCATCATCACAAGCATTATCTAATGGCTTCAGAGACATATGGAGCTGTCTCCTCTGGATTTGTGGCCAGAAATGCTTTCTCCAGCTTACTTCCTACAAGGTGGCTTTTAACTTCCCCAGAAACGTTGGTCAGTCTGCTGCTGCTGCTAAGTCGCTTCAGTTGTGTCTGACTCTGTGCAACCCCATAGCCAGCAGCCCACCAGGCTCCCTGTACCTGGGATTCTCCAGGCAAGAACATTGGAGCAGGTTGCCATTTCCTTCTCCAATGCATGAAAGTGAAAAGTGAAAGTGAAGTCACTCAGTCGTGTCCGATTCCTGTGAAAGAACTGATGAGAGGTATCAAATGAAGACCAAGTGACCAGTAGAGTGCAAGTCCGTCTGGACTCCCCGCCAAGCGCGGGGGTGGGGAAGGTGTGAGAGAACAGGGTTCCTGTGCCATGAAAGAAACCTGAGAGTCTCAGCTCTCAGCTGCAGGCTCCTCATATATAGCGGGCAGCACTGTTTTCCTCATCTTAGCCGGTGGTTTTAGGGTCAATTTGGATAAGAAATGCAAAAGTATTGTGTAAAATTAAAAGCAATAAAAAGTATAGGAAAATAGTCTCTTGCTGTGAAATGATAATGTTAACAACTGGTTATTGTGTCCAGCTGTTTGTGACCCCGTGGACTGCAGCGCACCAGACACCTCTGCCCTCCACTGTCTCCAGTTTGCTCCAATTCATGTCCATTGAGCTGGGGACTCTACCTAACCATCTCATCCTCTGCTGCTCTCTTCTACAATAATAAACAACCCTTCTTGAGTGTCTGTGAGATACAAAACATTACTCTAAGCACTTCCAATTAGGAGTTCATTTAAGCCTTTTAGTAACTTGATAATAATAGCTATGATGGTTATTTCATTTTACAGATAGGATAACAGAGGCACAATATGTCTCAGGAACTTGTCCAAAGTTGCAGCTAGAGGTTGGCAGAAATGGAATTGAGGCCAGACAGGAGTCTCTGAGTCCATGCTCTTAATTACATCACAATTCTCCTCTCAATATGGGAGCCAAGTTATTCACAAAGAGTATTAGAAAACAATAGTTTTCATGGGGAAAAAAAATCAAGTTGGGGTTAAAGGATTTTAAAATTCCATCTACACAAAGTTTTTTGTTATTATTTTTAAAAACCTGTTTTTTCCTTACAGGGATTTTAATAATGAGATTTTTTTTACAGAGAAAAAAAATCCAAGACAAATGTAGTCACACTTGATTTTCATTATATGCTTAAATTTTTCCCAATACACTGTGATCCCAATACACCATAATATCTTTTGAGTAAAATTTTTGTGTCTTTTCCTATTCAAAAAACAAAAGAATGAACAAAAGTGTAATAGTTCCTTAACAGACACTAGTTAGAGTGGAATCTGGCCAGGGCTGTAGAACAGCATCTGGCAGCTGTTCAAAGGCCATGTTGCTGAACCAGAGACAGACGCGAGAAAATCTGGGCAAGGACAGAAACACGAAAAAACACAGTAAGTCACACTACACTAGAGCCAAGCTTTGCAATATTTAGAGCTGAATGGGTTCTTTTTAGAAGCACAGAGCTATGGAGGTCAGGAACTCGATAGAATGTTGATTTTTGCTTTTAGTCTTGGCCTCGCGTGTGATGACCAATAGCTCTTGCTTACCCCCCAGTCTGTCTCCAACACAAGGTGGTTCATCCAGGACTTTGTAAATAGTCAGGGATTGAATTTTATCCTAAAGCAACGGGAACCCATGGTGGTGGCGCCTCGATGGGGTTTATCGGTGCCGTGTCCCTAAAACGTCTGTGCGGCTCAGCTTTGCCGACGTGCAGCTCAGTGGCTCAGTCATGTCCGACTCTTTGCGGCTCCAGGGACGGCAGCCATCAGGCTCCTCCAGGCAAGAATACTGGAGTGGGTTGGCATTTTCTACTCCAGGAGATCTTGCTGACCCAGGGATCAAACCTGCGTCTCTTGGGTCTCCTGCATTGGAGAGCAGATTGTTTTACCACTGTGCCAACACGTGTAAACAAGTTAATCACACAGAAAGGGCAGTTGTGAGCACTCCATAAGGTGACCCATGTGGAAAGTCTAGCGTATTTCCTATCTGCAGCCTTGACCCAGGACTTAGCACAGTTCCAAGTATGAGAGCATCTTGTCTTTGCCTCTTTAATTCTTCGTTCCCCCACGTGACTGCAGTCCTGTGAGGTCAGGGAGCCCGTCTCACCGCCGCCAGTGCTGAAATCTAAGTGCCTAGCACGGAGAAGGAAGCGCTCGTACAGCACTCAGATGAAGGCGTGAGCGGATGAGCGGATGCGCGAGAACTCCTGGAGAGTGTTCTTGGTGGGGAGCGTCCTCTCACTGCGCTCCTCTCAGCTGGTGCCTTGGCCTGCGTGCGGACGATTAACGCCGGGTCCTGCACTTGAGCGTAGCTCCGTCAAGGCCGCCGCTGTGTCTGCCTCGCTCATGCACTGCTGTTTCCTCGCTGTCCAGCAGCCTCTGGTGCACAGCCCTTAAATATGAGCATTTGTGAGATAAATTAATGCAGTGGGCCCACAGTCATAGCAAAGGGTGTCTGCTGTCTTGTGAATGGTTATTCGGCAGTTCCTTTGATGTGTATCCGTCTCCTCCTCCAGCAGGTGGCCTCCCTGGTTGAGGGGGATGCCAGTGTCTCCCGCCCCCAGCCCCCCAGCTGCCCAGTAACGTGCCTGTAGCGCAGGGGATACTCAGTACAGATTATTGGCTGGATGGCATAGCTCCTAAAGTAAATGTAAATAAATGTGCTTGATTAATTTCATCTTGAAGAAGAATCTTGAAAAGAATGAAAGTTCCGTTGTCAATTTAATTTTTGTTGTGTTTTATTTGTGTTGGAGAAAAAGTCAGAAGAATCTGGAGGCTTAAAAAAATCTTATTCCTTTAAAATTCATGCTTTGGAAAAATCTCAAGAGGCCCTTCCTTCCCCTCGGTATTAAACAAGGCCACTGATATCACCAAGCTGAAGCTAAACTGGCATGAATTATTCAGAGCAGCAGGAAAAGCAGCTGCTCATCTTCTCTGCCCCTAATTTTGAAGGGTGGAGAATTGGAGGGCAGCGGTGACAGCTCCGGAGGAGGAAAAGATGAATTGTTGCCCTAAACCTCATAAACTGCAACATCTGCAGCGCTGCGTTTAACGCGGCAGAGTTCACAGTGTCTGCTGGAGGTAACAAGGGCAAAGACTGAGAGGAAGCATGTGAGTGCCTGCTTGGACGGGGGAAGGGGGCGGGAAGGGGAGATAGGTGTGTCCATCCCAGAAGGCAGGAGAGCACATTAGTTAAGGGATAATGCCCGGCTGGGAAAATTGTATTCCTGAGCAGAAAACAAGCTCAAAGGAAATTTAAAGTGTAGAGATGGGTGCAAAGAAAAGTATTTACAATTTCAATCAGAAGGAGAGAAACAAGCACAGTATATTAACGCATGCACGTGGAACCTAGTGAAGCGGCACTGACGAACGCATTTGCAGGACAAGAATGGGAGGTGCAGACGCAGGGAGCAGACTTCGGGCACAGAGAGGGAGGGACGAGCGGGGAGCAGTGGGGGACAGTGCACCCCCGTGTGTAGAGTAGACAGCCAGTGGGATTTGCTGTACGACACCGGGAGCCCACGGCGGTGCTCTGCGACACCCGGAAAGGGTGGGGCGGAGGGCAGGCTCAGGAGGGAGGGACGTATGTGTGCTCATGGCTGATCCACGGTGTTGTGTGGCAGAAGGCAACGCAGTGTTGTCTAGTGGTTATCCTGCAACTAAAAATAATTTTTAAAAAGTATTTACAAGTTAAAGCACGTTGTAATATTAAAGTGGAATGACCCCGCCATTAGGCTGGAAAGAACCCGTGCCTTTTGGATAATTTCCATCTCTTTGGTCCAGGCTATTGGGAATATTGTGCACTTCTCGGGGTCCAGTGTGTGGCATTCAGGAAAGTGATAGAACAGAGCATGTGGGGGCCGTGGTGGTTGTAAATACAGATGCTAGAGTCTTACAGCCCAGGGCTTTGGACTAGAATGCGCTGTAGAGTTCCTACCGTGCGGTCTTGGGTTGTAGAATTTGAGACGGCGAGTTTTCTTCTGGACTGGAATGACTTTTACATAGTGGATATGTTGATAGCTGGGGAACAGTCTTGACTCTATAAAGTTTTATTGAAAATCACTCTGATGACATGCTGACCACATCAGCTGCTTCCTAATGCTGCAAACCAAGAGCAGATGGATTGAGTGAGAAACGGGAAGACAGTCCAAGTTTCGATGTCATGCTTTTTGGCAGACAGATGCTCAGCGTTACCCTGTCTGATGTGAAGGAACCAGATGAGGTCCATCTAGCCCTTTCATAAAAGAAAATGTGGAATAAAAATAGGGACTGCAAAGCCAGCAACTCATTACATTCATTGAAGTGAACTTTAAAAATGCAACTAAGATGTCTCCTCGACAACCTGTACAAACACACACGTCCATGTATGTAAGCACATATACATCTTAGGACATGTATACCCATAAAGAAGGGCTGGGTTTCTCTCCTTAGAGCAGCAATCTTTAGCGAGGAATGACTCTTCCTGCAGGGACATTTGACATTATCTGAAGACAGTTTGGGCTGTCACAGCTGAGTGGGGGGCAGATGTCACTGGCATCGAGTGGGTGGAAGGTAGCCTGTGTGCGTGCTCACGCTCAGTCGTGTCCGACTCTTTGTGGCCCCTGCACTGTAGCCCTGCAGGCTCCTCTGTCCATGAAATTTTCCAGGCAAGAATCCTGGGCTGGGTTGCCATTTCCTTCTCCAGGAGATCCTTACAACCAGGGATCAAACCAGCATCTCTTGCCTCTCCTGCATTGGCAGGCGGATTATTGACCGCTGAGCCACCAGAGAATCAAGGCAGAAGGCAGTCGCGCAGTGTCAAGCTGCTTCAGTCGTGTCCAACTTTTGGCGCCCCGTGGACTGTAGCCCGCCAGGCCCCTCTGTCCATGGGATTCTCCAGGCAAGCACCCTGGGGTGGGTGCCGTGCCCTCCTCCAGGGGGTCTTCCCGACCCAATCCACGTTTCCGGCAGCTCCTGCATTGTAGGCAGATTCCTTACCGCTGAGCCACCTGGGAAGCCACAGGTAGAGGCGCTGCGGGGTCTGCAGTGTGCAGAGCAGCCCTGCCATTAGGGTCTCCCGCTCAGAGTCAGCAGGAGAGACGCTGGAGACGATCCGAAAGGAGGAATGGTGGAGAAACTCCCTCCCCTCAAACAGCAAAAGCAGCCGTTGTACCCAGCACCATAACTGATGATGTATAACGCTTCTGATTAATTCTCAGACATCCGCAAAAGGTCATTATTGGCATTTGCTTAAGGGAAGCTTGAAGAGGTTCAGTAAGTTAGTGACACTTGACTAAAAGGAAAGATGGACAGAAAGTCAACATAGATATATTCCAGCTGGGCCCAAACTCCTCCAAAGGAAGACTCTCTTGGTAGAGCAAATGAATATTAAAGGATAGACCCCAGGTAAAGTTATGGGAGAGGGGAGCCGATAGGAAAGGAAAGAAAAAAACTTGATTTGCACAGTCCCCCAAAACAAGTAACAAGTTTTCTATGAAAATATAGATGGCGCTCTTGCCGAGGTTCTCCTGAAGGCGTGTGGTTTCAAGAAGTGAACCGTTTCTGCACCATTGGCACGCAACATATGTTCTTCTTTTTCTTCTTGCTTTAAAAAATAGAAGCCACCCATCTATTTTTTTAAATACCTATTCTTATTTTTAAATGCTTTGTTTGAAGCAAGTAGATAGGACTTGTGATTAGTTGCAGGATAGAATGTCACTTTTTTTTTTCTTCACAGGATAGGCTATACTCACTAGAATTCCTGGCAAAACAAAACAAAATAATTATACCTCAATCTCAGTATGTGAACTCACACACACAAACTCGCTAAAATTCACAATCCTCTACCTGTTAAGACTGAGGAAGCAAAACTTCAGTTTCTCTTGGATGGGCTTTTTTTTCTTAGATAATTCTTCTTAACAACCACTGCATGAGCTTATCTCAGAGTTGTAAAAGCATTTCTTTAAGGGCCAGATGGAAAATATTTCAGGTCTATCGTCCATGCCACTGTGGCGATAAGCAGCAACAAAAAAGATGAGTGTAGCTGTGTTCCAATAAAACTTTATTTGCAAACACCGGCATGGGGCCGGATTTAGCCTCTTGATGGTGGCTGCTGGATCACTACCTTGGCTTGGAAGACTTCCATCTGACACCCCCCAATACCAGACTGGGCTACCCAAACCTGAGCAGCTGTGTGAGGAGCTTTGAAAAATACTTGCACCTGAGACCCACACCCGGAGATTCTGGTCTCAGCTGTCTGCGGTGAGGCCAGAGCACTTGTTTGCTATAGGCTTCCCAGGACTGAGGATCTGGGTGCTGGCTGATGCCTCAGGTTCAGAGGAGAGGTTCAGAAAATCACTCGGCATCCACCAAAGTCTTGTCTATGTGATGTGCTCTCTTTCATACAAGTTGGCTCCCTCTCAATTGATTAAGTCTCCACCTTTCGCCCTTGCTCCTCTCCCTGAAACACACAGCATAGGAAAGAAGGTCAACAGCAAATGATCAGCACGAACTGGAGACCAACTCGGGGCTGTTTTCAAACCACTGTCAAGGTGCCCAGAGCACCTTGGTGGGTTTAGCAGATCTCCCCCAGTGAGCATCACACAGGTTCTCAGTGTGGTATTTCTCAAAATTTACTGTGGACACAGGTCAGCAAGGAATCCTGCTCACGTGCAGGTCCTGATTCAGCCATTTTTTAGCAAAGCCCACAGTTTTGCCTCAAACAAGCTTCAGAATGTCACCGAGGCCGCTAGTTTGCAGACCAGCCTGATGGTCTTGGTGGCCCACCCTCTGACTTGCTCTGAAAGATTGACTGCGATGACCTTATTGCATCCCCTCACCATCGTGTCCCATAAAATGCATCTGGAGGTGCAACAATCCTATGTTTAAGTCAGAGCATCGCAACCAGACCTGCCAAACATGGTGAAAACCCACGCTGGACAGTTTTAGTTTATTTCTTTATTTCTCAATGAGCAAAGATAGGCAAAACAATTTTATTTATGTAGATAAAGAGTTTGACACTGATTTGTAAGCAGTCAACAATGATTAATGAAGTTGTATTGGATGAAATGGCTTTCTTCCCCTGTCTAATCTTGTTGCTCTAGGCTGTGTATGTCTCTATTTTTGCTGAGCATCCACAATCAGCAGACATTTTTGCCAACTTGACAAAATAAAGTGGTTCATCCTTGTTTACTGTGTAGGAGGCTTGAGTCCTTAACAAGGCTATCCATGTTTCCATGGCAAAGTCGTGATGGTGTTGTGCAAGGAAGACTGACTTTGTAACTGTGTGAGTTATCTATGCTGTGTAACAAATTAGTGGCTTAAAATGACACTCATTTATTGTTGTTGTTCAATCGCTCCGTCGTGTCCAGCTCTCTGTGACCCCATGGACTGCAGCATGACAGACTTCCCAGTCCTCCACCATCTCCTGGGTTTGCTCAGATTCAGGTCCCTTGAGCCGGTGATGCTGTCCAGCCATCTCATCCTCTGCTGCCCCCTTCTCCTTTTGTCATCAATCTTCCCCAGCATCAGGGTCTTCCCCAGTGAGTCGGCTCTTCACCTCAGGTGGCCTCTCATTCACCGTCTCGGTTTCTTTGCCTCCGTAGCTCCCGGCTCCTGCACCTCTTACTTGGGTGCTCTTCCCCAGGATCTCACCACAGGACAACCAGGTGTCAGCCAGGGCTGCAGCCTCCTCAGAGTCTTGACTGAGGGCCCACCCACAGGTTCCCCAGGTTTGGGGCAGAATTCATTGCATTGTGGCCGTAGGAGAAAGGCCCCCATTTTCTTGCAGACTATAGCCAAAAGCACCCTCAGAGCTCCAATACTCAGGAGCCTCTCATGGTATCCTGAGACATGGGCTTCCTCAGTTTGATTGCTCTCTTGACCATGCCAGCAAAGGGAACCTTTTGCTCCAGCTTCATGAGATGGAGCCTCATACGACGTATCCTCTGTGTGTGTGTGTGTACGTTCAGTGGTGTCTGACTCTGACACCCCGTGGACTATAGCCAGTCAGGCTCCTCTGTCCATGGGATTTCGCAGGCAAGAATCCTGGAGGGGCTGCCATTTCCTCCTCCAGGGGACCTCTGTGACCCGAGGCCTGAGCCCACGTGTCTGCCTCTCCTGCATCGGCAGGCTGATTATTTACCATAATGGGAATCTTTGCCACGTAAAGAAATCTAATCAGGAAAGTGATGTCTTACTAGCGTTGCCATGTATTGAAACAAGTCACAAGTCTCACTTATATTCAGGGGGAAGGAACTACACAAAGACATGGAATTTAGAGGGAAGAATTTTGGGGGGTCAGCTTAACGATTGTGTATTTCGTTTTCTTTTGTCTTTAGAAAAGCAAGAGACTCAACCACCTTGAGGCCATGTCATATTTGTAGATAGAGCGGGCATAACACAGAGCCTAACGGCACAGTTGCAGAAGCAAAGCGAGACAGCACGCATCATTGTGAAGCTTTATGTGAATGGCAGGGGATGCGCCATCAGTGGGCTTCTGGCACCACTGCTGCAGCTGCCCGAGGGCTCAGGTGGTGGTTGGCATTTTCGGGCAATAAAACTCTTCTGAATTAAGGTGTGCGCCTTGTTTGTTTAGACACGATGCGCTTGCGCACTTCATAGCCTGCAGCATCGTGAATCTGCGTGCGCTGGGAAACCCATACCCTTGTGTGACTTGCGTTGTTGAAATACTTGCTTGATTTCAGTGGTCTGGAACCGAACTCTCAGTATCTCTGAGGTTTGCATGTTCTGATACTTTATTTACTTGGAATTTAGATCTTTAAACAATGTATCCCTCATTTCACTTGGCAAATGCCCCTTGTGCTCGATGCCAGGCTCTCCGCTAGACTCTTTGGGGAGCATTTAGGAGCCTCTGACTGAGGGGCGATCTTGAGTGTTCCCAGAAAAGGAAAGGAAAGGGAGGAAAGGAAAAGTATGTGAGGTGATGCGCATGTTAATGAACTTCATTCTAGTGGTAGTTCAACAGTATGCGAATATGAATTCGTGAAATCATCACATCTTACGCCTTAGATATATGCAGTGATTGTCGGTTGTATCTCAGTAAGGCTGGGAGGGAAATTCACTGGGTAACTCTCTAAGCCTCATTTTCTGCAGAGTGCACCGGTGCCTCTTTACTTGTAGTGAGCGCAGGCACACCCCAGGGATCTTGGTCTAGAGATGAATATGTGACCTCTCAGGTCCATCTAGTCAAGGCTACGGTTTGTCCAGCAGTCATGTATGGATGTGAGCGTTGGACTGTGAAGAGGGCTGAGCGCCAAAGAATTGATGCTTTGGAACTGTGGTGTTGGAGAAGACTCTTAAGAGTCCCTTGGACTGCAAGGAGATCCAACCCGTCCATTCTGAAGGAGATCAGTCCTGGGTGTTCCTTGGAAGGAATGATGCTAAAGCTGAAAGTCCAGTACTTTGGCCACCTCATGCAAAGAGTTGACTCATTGGAAAAGACTCTGATGCTGGGAGGGATTGGGGGCAGGAGGAGAAGGGGACGACCGAGGATGAGATAGCTGGATGGCATCACTGACTCGATGGATGTGACTCTGGGTGAACTCCATGAGATGGTGATGGACAGGGAGGCCTGGCATGCTGCGATTCATGGGGTCACAAAGAGTTGGACACGACTGAGCGACTGAACTGAACTGAACTGAACTGATGTGACCTCTCAGAATCACTGTGATGCCGTGAGAATTTTCTCAGTCTTCTAAGAGAGAACACTCTTTCCTCTGGATGGGAACAGAATAGGATATAAGGGCTGGCGCTGCTGCAGCCACAATGCAGCCTTGAGGAAAGACTCTGAATTTTGAACCAATATGTTGGAGTGAAAGTGAGAAAAAGGAGACAAAGAATGTGTGTGAGAGGGAGTGAGTATTGTTGCTGTTTAGTCACTGAATCATGTCCAGCTCATTTGCATCCCCATGGACTATGGCCCACTGGGCTCCTCTGGTCCATGGGATTTCTCAGGCAAGAATGCTGGTGTGGGTTGCCATTTCCTTCTCCAGAGGCTCATCCTGACCCGGGGGTCAAACCTGAGCCGCGTCTCCCACTTTGGCAGGTGGGCTCTTCAGCACTAAGCCCCCAGGGAAGCCCTGAGAGCAAGCTCATGAGATAATCTGCGCCCTTGATCAAGCCGCGCTTGGAGGCTAAGAGCTCTGATAATTTTAGTTCTGTGCCCTGCTTGAGCTCCCTTTAGCCTGTGCAGTCTGGGTGAGACTCATAAATGAGAGATGCATGGCTGGCGCACACTGCCTGCCGTGGATCCGCCAAAGCTGCTCCCAAGGCTGGAAGGAGAAGAGATGACTTCAGCCCCCTCATCACACATGTGCGAAAGTGTCTGTTTAAGGCTTGTGGGGACCCCATTCATAAGGCCCCTATTTCACAGTTGATACCATGGTCCTGAAAATCTGCATAATTGAATATGTCAGAAAGTGAGTCAGACCCTTAGGATCTTCATCTGTGATTTGTTCAGAAGCCCTGATTTTTGACTGAGTTTTAATTTGGAGGCTAAAGATATCTTAAAGCTTTACTTTTTCCAGTCTTTACAAGATGCTCATTTGAGAGCAATTCCTATTGTTTTTTTGGTTTCAGGTGGTTCATTTTTTGAAACTATTTATTGAGCATAATTAATTCAGAATGCTTTTATATTGATTTGGATTAAGCTGAAAAGCATCCAAATGCGTACACTCTGAGGCCATAAAATAAAATAGAAATCAGTTAGTGAGCGGAGCAGTGGATTAGCTCAGGAAGAGTTAGACCAGATGAGTCACAGGTAGTCAAGAGTGAATTCTGGGTCTGGAGCCCACAGGAGGTTTCCGAGGCAGTTAGGTTTGCAGTGGGATTCAGCCTAATTTCTTTGACGAGTGAGTGACGGACAGAGGCTAAAGCAAGACGAGGAACGCTCGGGAAAGACCAGTGTCCGCCTGCCAGCCCATCTCCCTCGCACCAGGAGGCTTCCAGCAGACAGGTATTCCTTTCACTCTGACCTATGGCACTTAACGCTTTTCCCCATCAATTTTAAGTATTGATGTAATCTGATTATTTTTTCTGTAGGGAAAAAAACCTTTCTTTCCTCATTTATTTCTGCATTCCTGACTTGAGTCACTGAAAGCACCCATACCTGTGAACACATTCCTCACGAATGATGTATTTCAGGAGTGACGCATCTTCTCTTTAGCTTAGTCGGGCTAGAGACCACAGTGAAGCTGTCACTGTAATGGGAGGGAGGCATATTCAGAGGGGAGAAGTGGGCTGTACCCCCATCAGGGAGCCCAAGAACCGGCCCCTGACTCTTCTAGGAGCCGATGATGTAACTTCTACCCCAAGGGCCTCAGCTCCTTTTTGGTATTTGAGAAACTGTTGTGATCAGCGTTTCTACCTCACAGAAATGTGGGATCTAAACTGAATACACTGTAGTGAAAGCAGCCTTGTACAGCTCGGGATGAGAATATAAACTGCCATTATTCACATGCCTGGAGAAAAGACACGAGAGACAGAAAGAGATGGAGATCCCATTCAGTCCCTTGTCCACTTTCTGTGGGATGTTTCTGATAAAAGACAGGGTGGGAGATAAAGCCATCCGCCCCAGGAATCTGTCCCTTTCTTGACATCACTGTTTGCATCTTTATCTATTTATTCTTCAGACTGTGGATGCCCTGAGTCTTCTCTGTGTGTGGGGGCTTCTCCAGCTGGGGGTCACGGGCTTCCTGTTGAGAAGGAGGGCTCTCCTCTGCAGCTCTTGAGTGCTGGGCTCAGCAGTCGCATCACAGTCTTCTCCAGCTGTGGTGTGTGGCCTTAGTTACCTGTGGCATACGGAATCTCAGCTCCCCGACCAGGATCGAACCACAGCCCTGGCACTGGAGGGTGGATGCTTAACTGCTGGATCACCAGGGAGGTCCCTTGATGTGATTTTTTAAATGAACTTTGTATCTGATCTGAGACCTTCTCCTCCTTACTGAATTCCATGCGTAACTTCCCCTGTGATTTTATATAAACCCCAGAAGGCTCCCATCAAATCAAATACTGATCAAAGTTGAAATTACATGGATTGGAGGGTCTGGGGACGCACACTGTCTGCCAGCTTGCCTTTCCTGCTTCCTCCTAATCACCTTGCCTTCCAGGGAGAGACTTCAGGAAGATTGCTCTTCTCTAGCCTGGCATTTTTTTATCAACACCATTCACTCTCACTTTCTCCAATAAGTTCCCTGGTGCACTTTATTTATTTAATTTTTTATTTTTTTGAACATTGAAAACATGTTCTATTGGGGTGCAGCTGGTTAACAATTCTGTGGTAGTTTCAAGTGAACAGTGAAGGGACTCAGCCTTACGTATGCATACGTCTGTTCTCCCTCAACCCCATTCCCATCCAGGCTGGCACACGACACTGAGCAGAGTCCACTGTGTTGGTTATCCATTTTAAATACAGAAGTATGTACTTGTCCATCCCAAACTCCCTAACTCTCCCTTCCACCTGGCAACTGTTAAGTTCTCTCTCTAAGTCCCTCTCCTTCTGTTTTGTAAGTAAGGTCATTTGTTTCATTTCTAAGATCATGGCATCCAGTCCCATCACTTCATGGCAAATAGGAGGGGAAAACTTGGAAGCAGTGGCAGCTTTTCTCTTCTTGGGCTCTGAAATCACTCAGATGGTGACTGCAGCCACCATGGCAGGAAAGCTGTGACAAACTGAGGCCGTGTGTCAAAAAGCAAGGGCATCACTTTACCAACAAAGGTCCACGTAGTCAAGCCTGCTGTCTTTCCAGTGGTCATGCGTGGTTGCGAGAGCTGGGCCACAGAGAAGGTAGAGCACGAAGAATTGATGCTTCCAAACTGCAGTGCCAGAGAAGACACTGAAGAGTCCCTTGGACAGCAAGGAGATCAAACCAGTCAATCTTAAAGGAAATCAACCCTGAATGTTCACTGGAAGGGCTGATGCTGAAGCTGAACTCCAATACTTCGGTCACCTGATGTGAAGAGCCAACTCATTGGAAAAAAACTGATGGTGGGAAAGATTGAAGGAAGAAGGAGGAAGGGACGAAAGAGGATGAGACTGTTGGATGGCATCATCGACTCAATGACATGAACTTGGGCAGACTCGGAGAGCTGGTGAGAGACAGACGTCTGCTGTGCTGTGGTCCATGGGGTCATGGAGAGTTGGACACAATTTGGTGAGTGAACGGCAACATCCCCTCCCCCTGGCAATGGTAAGTTCCTTCTCTATATCCACGAGTCTCTCTCTGTGCTGTAAGTAACTTAATTTGTATCATTTCTCTCCTCTTTTTCTTAGTAGATTCCACTTGGAAGGGATGCCGTAGGTTATTTCCCACTTTCTGTCTGGCTTCACTCAGCCTGACACGCTCTAGGTCCATCACGTTGCTGCCGTCCACTTTCTTCACAGAAGTGAGCATCTCCATTTAATTTGATCTTGGAGACACAGGCTGTGGACAGAGATGATTTATGAAGAAGAGAGAATGTTGGGGCTGGGCACAGACTTATTGGCATGAGAAATAAAGTCCAGATGTGACTCGTTTTTGAGGAATACCGTAAATATGCCTGATTTGTTTCATTTATAACAAAGGGCGGCGTCTGGGCTTACAGCAGTGTTCTCTTTCTTCAGTTAGCACCTAGACTTTTGTCTCTTCTTTCAGGGGAGAGCTAACACTAGAGTTCAGGGAGTGACTGATGGGGGTTTGAATATGGTAGCTACTTCAATGCCCTAGTTGGTTTTCTAAATTACTGCCTCTTCACAAGCTAATCATTTATTATCCTAGCTTCCTGCAAAGTTTTTCATGTTGGTAACTATCTCCTGCCTTTGCCATTTTTAAGGCCAGTATTTTTCTTGGCAAAACTCTATTAGTCTTTGCCCTGCTTCATTCCACATTCCAAGGCCAAATTTGCCTGTTACTCCAGGAGTTTCTTGACTTCCTACTTTTGCATTCCAGTCCACTATAAAGAAAAGCACATCTTTTTTGGGTGTTAGTTCTAAAAGGTCTTGTAGGTCTTCATAAAACCATTCAACTTCAGTTTCTTCAGCATTGCTGGTTGGGGGCATAGACTTGGATAACTGTGATATTGAATGGCTTGCCTTGGAAATGAACAGAGATCATTCGTCGTTTTTGAGACTGCATCCAAGTACTGCATTTTGGACTCTTTTGTTGACCATGATGGCTACTCCATTTCTTCTGAGGGATTCCTGCCTGCAGTAGTAGATATGATGGTCATCTGAGTTAAATTCACCCATTCCAGTCCATTTTAGTTCGCTGATTCCTAGAATGTCAACGTTCACCCTTGCCATCTCCTGTTTGACCACTTCCAATTTGCCTTGATTCATGAACCTGACATTCCAGGTTCCTATGCAATATTGCTCTTTACAGCATCGGATCTTACTTCTATCACCAGTCACATCCACAACTGGGTATAGTTTTTGCTTTGGCTCCATCCCTTCATTCTTCCTGGAGTTATTTCTCCACTGATCTCCAGTAGCATATTGGGCACCTAATGACCTGGGGAGTTCCTCTTCTGGTATCCTATCATTTTGCCTTTTCATACTGTTCATGGGGTTCTCAAGGCAAGAATACTGAAGTGGCTTGCCATTCCCTTCTCCAGTGGATCACGCTCTGTCAGACCTCTCCACCATGACCCGCCCATCTTGGGTTGCCCCGCAGGCATGGCTTGGTTTCATTGAGTTAGACAAGGCTGTGGTCCTAGTGTGATTAGACTGACTAGTTTTCTGTGAGTATGGTTTCAGTGTGTCTGCCCTCTGATGCCCTCTTGCAACACCTACCATCTTACTTGGGTTTCTCTTACCTTGGGTGTGGGGTATCTCTTCATGGGTGCTCCAGCAAAGCACAGCCGCTGCTCCTTACCTTGGACGAGGGGTATCTCCTCACCCCCGCCGTTCCTGACCTTCAACGTGGGAAGTCAAGAAACACCTGGAGTAACAGGCAAATTTGGCCTTGGAATGTGGAATGAAGCAGGGTAAAGATTAATAGAGTTTTGCCGAGAAAATGCACTGGTCATAGCAAACACCCTCTTCCAACAACACAAGAGAAGACTCTACACATGGACATCACCAGATGGTCAACACTGAAATCAGATTGATTATATTCTATGCAGCCAAAGATGGAGAAGCTCTATACCATCAACAAAAACAAGACCAGGAGCTGACTGTGGCTCAGACCATGAACTCTTTTTTTTTTTTTTTTTTTAGATCATGAACTCTTTATTACCAAATTCAGACTTAAATTGAAGAAAGTAGGGAAAACTGCTAGACCATTCAGGTATAACCTAAATCAAATCCCTTATGATTATATAGTGGAAGTGAGAAATAGATTTAAGGGCCTAGATCTGATAGATAGAGTGCCTGATGGACTATGGAATGAGGTTCATGACATTGTACAGGAGACAGGGATCAAGACCATCCCCATGGAAAAGAAATGCAAAAAAGCAAAATGGCTGTCTGGGGAGGCCTTACAAATAGCTGTGAAAAGAAGAGAAGCGAAAAGCAAAGGAGAAAAGGAAAGATATAAGCATCTGAATGCAGAGTTCCAAAGAATAGCAAGAAGAGATAAGAAAGCCTTCCTCAGCGATCAGTGCAAAGAAATACAGGAAAAGAACAGAATGGGAAAGACTAGAGATCTCCTCAAGAAAATTAGAGATACCAAGGGAAAATTTCATGCAAGGATGGGCTGATAAAGGACAGAAATGGTATGGACCTAACAGAAGCAGAAGATATTAAGAAGAGGTGGCAAGAATACACAGAAGAACTGTACAAGAAAGATCTTCATGACCCAGATAATCATGATGATGTGATCACTAATCTAGAGTCAGACATCTTGGAATGTGAAGTCAAGGGGCCTTAGAAAGCACCACTACGAACAAAGCTAGTGGAGGTGATGGAATTCCACTTGAGCTGTTTCAAATCCTGAAGATGCTGCTGTGAAAGTGCTGCACTCAATATGCCAGCAAATTTGGAAAACTCAGCAGTGGCCACAGGACTGGAAAAGTCAGTTTTCATTCCAATTCCAAAGAAAGGCAATGCAAAAGAATGCTCCAACTACCACACAATTGCACTCATCTCACATGCTAGTAAAGTAATGCTCAAAATTCTCCAAGCCAGGCTTCAGCAATACATGAACCATGAACTCCCTGATGTTCAAGCTGGTTTTAGAAAAGGCAGAGGAACCAGAGATCAAATTGCCAACATCCGCTGAATCATGGAAAAAGCAAGAGAGTTCCAGAAAAACATCTATTTCTGCTTTATTGACTATGCCAAAGCCTTTCACTGTGTGGATCACAATAAACTGTGGAAAATTCTGAAAGAGATGGGAATACCAGACCACCTGAACTGCCTCTTGAGAAATCTGTATGCACGTCAGGAAGCAACAGTTAGAACTGGACATGGAACAACAGACTGGTTCCAAATAGGAAAAGGAGTACATCAAGGCTGTATATTGTCACCCTGCTTATTTAACTTATATGCAGAGTACATCATGAGAAACGCTGGACTGGAAGAAACACAAGCTGGAATCAAGATTGTCGGGAGAAATATCAATAACCTCAGATATGCAGATGACACCACCCTTATGGCAGAAAGTGAAGAGGAGCTAAAAAGCCTCTTGATGAAAGTGAAAGTGGAGAGTGAAAAAGTTGGCTTAAAGCTCAACATTCAGAAAAAAGATCATGGCATCTGGTCCCATCACTTCATGGGAAATAGATGAGGAAACAGTAAAAACATTGTCAGACTTTATTTTTTTGGGCTCCAGAATCACTGCAGATGGTGACTGTAGCCATGAAATTAAAAGACGCTTACTCCTTGGAAGAAAAGTTATGATCAACCTAGACAGTATATTCAAAAGCAGAGACATTACTTTGCCGACTAAGGTCCGTCTAGTCAAGGCTATGGTTTTTCCAGTGGTCATGTATGGATGTGAGAGTTGGACTGTGAAGAAGGCTGAGCACTGAAGATTGACGCTTTTGAACTGTGGTGTTGGAGAAGACTCTTGAGAGTCCCTTGGATTGCAGGGAGATCCAACCAGTCCTTTCTGAAGGAGATCAGCCCTGCGATTTCTTTGGAAGGAATGATGCTAAAGCTGAAACTCCAGTACTTTGGCCGCCTCATACGAAGAATTGACTCATTGGAAAAGACTCATGCTGGGTGGGATTGGGGGCAGGAGGAGAAGGGGATGACAGAGGATGAGATGGCTGGATGGCATCACCGACTCGATGGACGTGAGTCTGAGTGAACTCCGGGAGTTGGTGATGAACAGGGAGGCCCGGCGCGCTGCGATTCATGGGGTCGCAAAGAGTCGGACACGACTGAGCGACTAACACAGCCAGCAGCCAGAAAGGCCATCAGGGACTTCAGGATGGAGAAGACCTGCATTCCCTGCAGTAAAGAGGACCCGTGTGTGTTCAGGTCTGTCCTTGGCTCCTGTTGTGACGACATCAGAGGAAGACGTGATGACATCAGAGGAAGACATGTTAATTGGGACATAATGTCACTTGTCACTCTTATCATGCTGTCCTTCTTTTAAAGCCATCAGTGGGACATATCTTAAAAAGCATGACACAGCTGTCACCAATTAGCTGATGAAAAATGACGTGTGTGCCCGTGAGGCCTGGACCATAGATGGCAACCATGCCCTGCTCAGCTTCCTGCATCAGCAAAGCCCAGTCTTGTAAACTCTGCCCGAGATCTCTCCTCCACTGAGCAAGCATGTCCCCCTACCAGCTAACATCATCTGTGTTCCTCTCCGTGATGCAGGGAAACCGCATGTCTCCAATGCAGCCAATTTCTGAAAATCAGAGCAAAAGGCAAGATATAGCATGTAAAAAAATGTGTCTGCCCCCAAACAGAATATGTTTTTATATCAAGGTATCATTGCTGACTCAATTAGGTGTGATGTATTGAAGGTAAACCGCTCACAGAACAATGAAAGTTTTATCTCTCTAAAAGTAGAAAGCACTTTGAAAGTCTCACGGTCTACAGTTTTCGAAAGAAAAAAAAGAAAAGTTACTCTTTTTTGCTGTTGCTGTTGTCCAGTCACCAAGATGTGTCTGACTCTTTGGGACCCTATGGGCTGCAGCACGCCAGGCTTTCCTGTCCTTCACTATTTCCTGGACTTTTCTCAAATTCATGTTCATTGAGTCGGTGATGTCATCCAACCATCTCTTCCTCTGCTGTCCTCTTCTCCTCCTGCCTTCAATCTTTCCCAGCAGCAGGGTCTTTTCCAATGAGCCAATTCTTCGCATCAGGTGGCCAGAGTACTGGGGTTTCAGCTTCAGCATTTGTCCTTTCAATGAATATTCAGGACCGATCTCCTTTAGGATAGTCTGGTTGGATCTCCTTGCAGTCCAAGGGACTCTCAAGAGTCTTCTCCAGCACCACAATTCAAAAGCATGTTTCACTTTTTAGTCTATTTCAGTTGACACCTGACTCAATATCATTCCATTAAGATATCCATGAAGAGATAGAAACAAGGGAAAAGTGTAACAACCTGAAGTGATCATTAGGGCTCAAAGAAGCTAGTGCTGGGCTTTGAGGAAAATCTCGGGCACAGCGCACCATGGAATCTGCGCAGCGTCTGTAACAGCACCGAGGACACGGGGAGACTGAAGGGCCCTCTTCTTGCGTTTCAGTCCTAGGACTCGGCCTTCATTGCAAAAACAGATGAAGCAGTTCTCTGACTCTGCCCCCTTTCTATATTCGTTCACAGATGGATGTTCACAGGAAACAACAGAGCGAGAAAGGTGGGGTGAAAGTGTAGGGAGCTGAGGCGAAGGTGCCCTGAGCAGGGGACCGTCTCCCAGGAAGACTGTGTTGCTAGCAGGAAGCTCTGTGCTCAGACTTTTCTGGAGATGATAGATTTTTTTTTCTCCTTACTTTCACGTGCCATTCATTCTGATAATCAGAGGTTTAAGCATTGTGGGTAGAGGAAGATTTTAAATTCAAAGATAATCACTTTGCCCTATCCTTCTCGTTCCCAAATATCCCCAGCCTTCTGCAGAGCTGAGGCCACCTGGTGGGTGGCAGGGGGTCTCTGGTTCTTGCCACGCTGGAGCTGCTCTGACAGGGTCTTGATCAAGGGGTCCAAGTGCGTCCTGCTTCTCAGGAACTAGAGGAGGCAGGAGAGAGAGGCTGGAGGCTCCGTGGATGCAGCCCGTTTTGCTCCCTCACAGTATCTCCTCCAGCCTAGATGTCTCCAGCAAGAAAAGTTTTGCTGTTCTCCAGCTGGTGACACTTTTGCCTCACCTCAGAGTTGGCTAAAACACGTGAACGGGAGCGATCAGTGGTGCCTGAAAGAGTACAAGACACAGGAGACAATGAGCAGTTGGGTTAAAATGAATAGATCAGGTTAAATATATGTGATCACTGTGACCGGTATGTTAACTAATCTCAAGCTATTAGCCTGAAAAAGAAACTTGACCCAGAAACTCTCGATGAAGGATGTTAGGAAGGACATTTACATAAAATTCACTAAGAAGCCTACATTTAGATATTTTTCTAAATAACTTTATAGATCCAGTTATTTTTCCATGTGTACATATTAAAAAGTAGCAATGTTTAAAGTCTGAATATTTTAAATATGCCACAACATTTTTAATATTATACTGCAATTTTCTTTTTCCTTTTTAAATATATCAGGAGCCAGAAAAATACAAGCAGTCTGGGTCTCTCTTGGCCCCTCAAAGATCTTCATAAGGCCCCACTGAAGTGGCTGTAGACCTTGGGCAAGGACCATCCGCACTCACTTTGATGAGGTCTCAGTTTATTCAAATATGAGTAAAGGGAAAACAAGTGAAGCATCGTCTAGAAAAAATAACCTCCAAGAACTCTAAAACAGGAAGGTGACCTCCAGGCGTCACAAAGATGGTCCCTCTGGAAATGACTCATGCAACAACAAGGAGAAATTGCGAGGATGTGTTCATCATCCACAAGGGAATGCAGAAAAGGGCATTCTCTGAAACAGTAGCAGAAAGTCACGGGTGAAAAGGCACTGCACAGGCCATGTACCTTAGAAGAGACGGATGAGATTAGGGATGGCTCACGGCAATCACTCCAGTACTGTTGCCTGGAAAATCCCATGGACAGAGGAGCCTGGTAGGCTACAGTCCATGGGGTCGCAAAGAGTCGGACACGACTGAGCGACTTCACTTCACTTCAAGGAAATTTTTGTGGCATTCTGCTCCACACCAGAGACACTGAGGAACTGAAGACCCTCTGAAGCTGAAGCACATCCCTGGCATAAGGGATACATGTGAAAAGTTTTCTGAAAATATAGCAAAAGGAGTCCATAACCTGAAATCAATTTAGAGACACGAATGAAGGTTTAAGAGATCTGTGCTCTGGGTTCCAAAAGAAAAGACCAAAACAGAACCAGCACGAAGTATGGAATACGAGCCTGTCTGCTTATGATGACAACAACAGTGGTAGTCCCTCTGATTTTAGCAAAATACAAAAAGGAAATCTGAGAAAGGATGCTGCGCTCTGAGCAAAGTCAGAAGAGAAGAGAACCACAGGAGGTGCAGATGGTCACAATTTTTGAACAGCATCAAGAACCCTAATGAGGAAAGGAAAATAGTTCCCTGACACAGCAAGGCAAAACAGACTGGCTTCAGAACAATTATATACAGCACTTGAAGTTACAGAGCCAGAGGTCAGCTGGAGCTTTCTACAGTTACTCTATGCCGTGCCATATAGTTCAGTTCAGTTCAGGTCAGTCGCTCAGTCGTGTCCGACTCTTTGCGACCCCATGAATCGCAGCACGCCAGGCCTCCCTGTCCATCACCAACTCCCGGAGCTCACTCAGACTCACGTCCATCGAGTCTGTGATGCCATCCAGCCATCTCATCCTCGGTTGTCCCCTTCTCCTCCTGCCCCCAATCCCTCCCAGCATCAGGGTCTTTTCCAATGAGTCAACTCTTCGCATGAGGTGGCCAAAGTACTGGAGCTTCAGCTTTAGCATCATTCCTTCCAAAGAAATCCCAGGGCTGATCTCCTTTAGGATGGACTGGTTGGATCTCCTTGCAGTCCAAGGGACTCTCAAGAGTCTTCTCCAACACCACAGTTCAAAAGCATCAATTCTTCAGCGCTCAGCCTTCTTCACAGTCCAACTCTCACATCCATATGTGACTACTGGAAAAACCATAGCCTTGACTAGATGGACCTTAGTAGGCAAAGTAATGTCTCTGCTTTTGAATATGCTATCTAGGTTGGTCATAACTTTTCTTCCATATAGTAGTTCACGGATAAAGGCGATTGATTTTAGGTCATCAAGGGCTCAGAAGATAAAGCATGCTTGGAGCAAAAATGATAGGTGAATATATATTTCACTTATGAAGTGAACTGAAGTCGCTCAGTCATGTCCAACTCTTTGCGACCTCATGGACTGTAGCTTACCAGGCTTCTCAGTCCATGGAATTTTCCAGGCAAGAGTACTGGAGTGGGTTGCCATTCCCTTCTCCTGGGTATCTTCCCTATCCAAGGATTGAACCCAGGTCCCCTGCATTGTAGGCAGACACTTTACCCTCTAAGCCACCAGGGAAGCCCATTTCACTTAAAAGTGATGGGAATAAATTAAGAGCTTGAGAACAGTGAAATCTTAGTATAAAAGTATTAGAGGCAAACATTTAAACAGTCAGAGAGAGTATTGAGATTATACAAATTCATACACCCAGACGCAAAACCAGAGGCACGTACCCGCACTCACTCTTGGTGAAAGGTTTCGTGAACAGAATGGATGCTTCTTTTTTTTTTTTTTTTTTTGCCTTTAAAATAAATTATTTCCACGTAAGCAGTTGTTGTTTTTCAGTAGCTCAGTTGTGTCCGACTCTTTGCAACTCCAGGGACTGCAGCACGCCAGGCTCCCCTGTTATTCACTGTTTCCTGGAGTTTGCTCAAAGTCATGTCCGTTGAGTTGGTGATGCCATCCAACCATCTTATCCTCTGCTGCCTGCTTCTCCTCCTGCCCTCAATCTTTCCCAGCATCAGGGTCTTTTCGGCTCTTCACATCAGGCGACCAAAGTATTGGAGCCTCAGCGTCAGTCCTTGCAGTGACCAGTAGACACTTGGATTGTGGCTGTGTGGGCATGGTAGCTGAATGGGATGTGTGATGACACATTTGTGGTTTGGGCATTTTATCTCGAGCCCCAACATGACAAGTGGCATCTCTAGCGGAACAAAGACCCTTCTGCACTTACTTGGCGTCTTGCTCCTGATTTTCTCTACAGACTCTTAGAAGTTACAGTGGCACCTTTGTGGATGTCCTCTGGGCCTTCCTGGGATAGCTAATCACTTTCAATGAGTTTAGCTCGATTGCAGCTGCTTGGCTGAGTGAGAGGGGGAAGGCAAGCTCTTCCGTACAGCCAGCACTAAGGACAGAGTCCTGCCTGTCCCACTCCGTGACGTCAGATGGTCCAGTGCCCGAGAACTGCCAGCCACTCTCTCCTCCACGCTGTGAAATGTTCCCATTTCTATGTCTGGCCCTCATTTTATTTTGAGGAAGGAAATTTGGAAACGGGCTGTCTTTGTTCCGTTACAGTAGTTTTGGTTCTGTCTAGCTCGTATTAAGTCGTCCTGTCCGGCCTCTCCCAGCACCGCGTGATCCAGGCATTCACTAGCGGGCAGAGAGCCCCACGCAGACCGCTCTCAGCAAAGAGCGGACATTTGGGGGCTGTCAGCTGCTTGGATTTATCCTGAATACAGAATCCGCATGAAACCTTCCCTCCAGACGTTTATGAACACGAGAGGGGCGGGAGTAGAGCTTGGCAGGGTGGGAGGGAGTCGGTTTAACTTATTTTATATATTAGACAACACAGGGTAAATGATGTTTGGAATTAACGAAGCGTATAATCATAATTACATGGCTGGTTCATCATCCCACCTCCCAGATCGGGCCTGAAATCAGCAAACATCGTAATACACGCACAAGGCTTCCTTCAGTGGCTGTCTAGCTTGGAGTGGGTGTTCAAAAGTTTAACTCTCAGGGTGAATAACCACCTAGTCCTCCAGCAAAAAACCAAATCAGGCCCTGACCAATGGCAGCGGTGGGATTAAGAGAAACAGCGTGTATCTCAGCTCCTGACTTCACAGTTTGGGAAGGTGGGATGACAGGCAGCAGAGCTGTGTCGCAGAACACAGGCCCTCGCAACGCGCTCCGTGCCCACAGCAGCGGTGGTGAGTGCAGGTGAGGGGGCCCGAGGCTGCTGTTTACTAAACAGTGGCCGAGGCCCAGGGGCTGTGCCGTCTTGTTTGTGGCAGTCGATGGAGTGCAGTATTTTACACAGAATAGACACTCAATGATGTTCAATAAATACATCAATATTTGATTTTGAAACATGCATGTATTTATACAAATGTGTTGCTGGCCACCTGATGTGAAGAGCCAGCTCCTTGGAAAAGACCTGTTGCTGGGAAAGATTGAAGGCAGGAGGAGAAGGGACGATGGAGGGTGAGATGGTCGGGTGGCGTCACCGACTCGATGGACATGAGTTTGAGCAAGCTCCGGGAGATGGCGGAGGACAGGGAGGCCTGGCGTGCTGCAGTCCCTGGGGTTGCAGAGTTGGGCACGGCTTGGTGAGTGAACGACAGCCACGCATGCGCAGTATGTGTACAGTCATGCACACACGTGTACTCAGAGGCACAGGGTGAAGAACAAGGGATTTTTCATTCAGTGGACTGGGGCCTATGCCTGCTGCTGCTGCTGCTGCTGCTGCTAAGTCTCTTCAGTCGTGTCCGACTCTGTGCGGCCCCATAGACGGCAGCCCGCCAGGCTCCCCCGTCCCTGGGATTCTCCAGGCACCACATAATTAAACATATAGACTTAGGACGGGTTCTGTCACAGCTTTTCTTTTCCATCTCACTGTTGCTGATATTCTGGCTATCTCATAACTTCTACTTCACTCTAGTAATCTGCAAGGGGGAGCCTGTCATTTTCCTAAAACAGCCGTCTCTGAGCATGCTGTTGTTCCGTCGCTCAATCCTGTTCGACTCTTCATGACGCTGTGGATTGCAGGCACTCCAGGCTTCCCCATCCTTCACCGTCTCCCTGAATTTGCTCAAACTCATGTCCATTGAGTCAGTGATGCCATCCAAACATCTCATCCTCTGTCATCCCCTTCTCCTCCTGCCCTCAATCTTTCCCAGCATCAGGGTCTTTTCCAAGAAGTCAGTTCTTCACATCAGGTGACCAAAGTATTGGAGCTTCAGCATCAGTCCTTCCAATGAATATTCAGGACTGATTTCTTTTAGGATTGACTGGTTTGATCTCCTTGCTCTCCAAGGGACTCTCAAGAGTCTTCTCCAACACCACAGTTCAAAAGCATCAAATCTTCAGTGCTCAGCCTTTTTTGTGGTCCAACTCTCACATCCATACATGGCTACTGGAAAAACCGTAGCTTTGATTATACAGAAATTTGTCAGCAAAGTCATGTCTCTGCTTTTTAACATGCTGTCTAGGGTTGTCATAGCTCTTCTTCCAAGGAACAAGCATTTTTAATTTCATGAGCTCCCCAGATTCAGATCTTATGGGCACACTCTACATTTTTATATTTGGCCCAAACTGCTAATGGGGATAGTGGTCCATTCTCCTGACTCTGGAAGGGAAGCTTGGCCAGTATCCTTGCAATGTATGGACAGCCAAGGGGGCCCATACGCCATCCAGGGTCTTGCTCCCTGTGAAAGCCCAGCAACGAGCTGCCCAGCGGCCGTTCCCATGCTCATCATGAGGGTAAATATGCTTCCATTCCTGGTTTACTGTGGCATTTGGGGCTCTGGATATTTCAGTGTTCTGCAGACTAGCTATGGAGCATTTTGTGACTATCTGATATGATGGAAAGAGTGTGAACTAACCCTCTATATCCAATCATGAGAAGCTAGTTCTAATAGGCCCTCTTTCCCGTATTTAAAAATAATAATGATGATATTTGTGAATCACTACTCAGAGGACGGCTGTTGTTCAGTGGCTGAGTCATGTCCAGTACTTTGCGACCCCACGGACTGCAGCACACCAGGCTCCTCCATCCTCCACTGTCTCCCAGAGTTTGCTCAAACTCATGTCCATTGAGTTAGTGATGCCATCCAACCATCTCATCCTCTGATGCCCTCTTCTCCTCTTGCCCCCCATCTTTCCCAGTGTCAGAGTCTTTTTCAATGAGCCAGCTCTCTACATCCGGCGGCCAAAATTCAGGAGCTTCAGTGTGCGCGCGCGTGTGTGTGTGTGTGTGTGTGCGCGCGCGCGCACGCGCGCGCGTTGAACGCTTAGTCGTGTCTGATTCTTCAGTCCTTCCAATGAATATTCAGGGCTGATTTCCACTAGGATGGACTGGTTGGATCTCCTTGCTGTCCAAGGGGCTCTCAAGAGTTTTCTCCAACACCACAGTTCAAAAGCATCAATTCTTCAGCCTTCTTCATGGTCCAGCTTCGACATCCATACATGCGTACTCAGAGGCCTAGCAGAAATATACAGACACACAGATAGTTTGAGGAGCCAACAGGGGACTGTGAAGGCTCAGGGGTCAGTGGCAGCGGGTGAGTAGACATAGATGGTGGGGCAGGGAGGGAGGAGATTCCTGGGGCCCAGCTGCACTGGTCCGCTGCAACAGGCCCTGGTGCAGCCGCAGGATTGCACTCCTGCCCAAACTGACTCTGTGGACCGGAGCAGCGCAGAATAGACACCCTGCCTCTTTCTCTTTTGCTCTCTGTATTTTTGCTGGAGCCACCCTTGTTTCGTTAGTGTCACTGGGGTGAGGCCACACAGGGCGGCCTCCCTGGGCGATGTCAGCATAGAATGCAGAGCGGACCTGGGCCAAGGGCAAACAGAACATGACCAGGACAATTTTCCTTTTGTCTTTTCCTGCCTGCATTTCCCTTCAGCTGCTTCCCTCCGCTCATTGTCACAGACTTCCGAAAAGGCAGCCACCTCCACTGCCCCAAGACGCTGGGGCCCTCTCCTCGGTCGCTGTGTGGGACCCACTTTCTCTGTTTTCCTCCTTCCTTTGCACATACGTGGGCTTCCCTGGGGGCTCAGCTGGTAAAGACTCTGCCTGCAGTGCGGGAGACCTGGGCGCGATCCCGGGGTTGGGAAGATCCCCTGCAGAAGGGAGAGGCTCCCCACTGCAATATTCTGGCCTGGAGAATTCCAGGGACCGTATAATTCATGTGGTCTCAAAGAGTCGGACACGACTGAGCGACTTTCACTTCACTTGCACTTATGTGTCGGCTTTTTCGTGATTACGCCTCCTGAGGAACAAGCGTAGCATCTTAGTGGCCTGGAATCCTGTTTCCCTGAAAAGCCCGGTTCTGCATCTCCAAAGCATCTCTGATAGGTACATCTCCCCAGTCATGTTTTATTTGTGGTTTGGTGTGTTACCTTGTTCATGCAAATTTTTCTTTATGTGCTAATTTGTCTAGAGCCTTTCTTAAAGTCTTTCTTTGAAAAGAAATTATGAGGCCTACCTAGGAAGGCTTTTTCAAAAAATTCTAAGGGCCCCGGGGCGCCCCTGACAGCTCAGCTGGGGAAGAATCTGCCTGCAGCGTGGGGGACCTGGGCTCAGTCCCTGGGTGGGGGTGCTCTGGAGAAGGGGGTGCTGCCCTCCCCAGGGTTCCTGCCTGGAGAGTTCACTCTCACTCCAGGAGACCTAGGGCCGGGCAGGCCTTCTCTCTCAGGGCTCCCAGACAACCTAGAAGCAAGTCAATCTTAGTCTTTAGAAAATGAAAACGTTGTGTTCTTCTAACGCTGACTTTTACCTCATGAAGACTGACCGTCATCGTGTCTCAGGGGGTGCCCAGATGCTCAGCCATGCTCTGCTCTTTGTGACTCCATGGGCTCTAGTCCGCCAGGGTCCTCGGGTCATGGGATTTTTCTGGCAAGAATACTAGAGCAGATTGCCGTTTCCTTCTCCAGGGGATCTTTCTGATCCAGGGGTCAAACCCGTGTCTCCTATGTCTTCTGCATTGCAGGCGGTTTCTTTACCACTGAGCCACCTGGGAAGCCGTATGTCGCAGTGGGACCTGAGAAAGAACGGAGATTATTAGCGTCTATAGTCGGTGCGTTGTGTACCGATATCACTTTTCAGTATCCCACCTCATCTAAGGCCCCAGGCAGAGCCCGGAACCGCAGATGGTGCTGAGCCTTGTATGTGCCCTGTTGCCCCTGAATCTGACGCCTCTAGTGGAATCCCTGGTGGTGCTAGTGGTAAAGAGCCTGCCTGTCAACGCAGGAGGCAGAAGAGAGGCAGGCCTGACCCCTGGCTCCGGAAGATCCCCTGGAGGAGGGCGTGGCAGCCCACTCCTGCATTCTTGCCTGAAGCATCCCATGGGCAGAGGAGCCTGGTGGGCTGCAGTCCACGGGGTCGCAGAGCGTAGGACACCACTGAGCGACTATCACACATGCCTATGATAGAGCTTAATTCATAAATTAGGCACAAGAAGTAATAACAAAAACTAATAAAAGAATTATAACAGTATGCTGAAGTGAAAGTTATGAGTGTGGCTCTCAAAATACTCGATTTTACTACACTCACCCCTCTTATGAGGATGTGAGGTCATAAAATGTCTGCGTGATGAGGTGAAATGCGCAGGATGACATCAGCCCTGTGAGGCAGCGTTAGGCTGCTGTGGACCTTCTGGACACATAAGAAGAAAGAACGTCTGCTTTGGGTGACCTCAGGATGTGGAGCTTTGACGACGTGGAGGGTTGGATGTCAGGAACACGTGACCACAGTGAGGGCAGGACAGAGCAGGCGGGGCAAGGCTTTATCACACTACTCAGCATGGCAGGCAGTGTAAGCCTCATGAATTGTTTACTTCTAGAACTTTCCATTTAATACTTTCACACCAGGATTGACTATGGGTAACTGAAACCACAAAAAGCAAAACTGTAGGTAAGGAAAAACTGCAGCTTATCAGTGAGGCGTATTTAGAGCCTTTTATCATAGGTATCCAATAGGAAGTGGGCAGTTAGCTCCACGCCTTGATGAGGAATATGTTAGGGACTCTTCTTCACAGAAAACAAGGGTTGCCCAAGTTTTTGGGCAAAAAGAAGTTTTGTTGGGGCTTTAACTCTAGAGCAGGAAATTGCCAGGTGGCTCATTGGTAAAGAATCCGCCTGATGATGCAGGCGATACAGAAGATGAGGGTTCGATCCCCAGGTTGGGAAGATCCCCTGGAGAAGGAAGTGACAACCCACTCCAGTGTTCTTGCCTGGAAAAATGCCATGGAGGGAGGAGCCTGGAGGGCTACAGTGCGCAAGATTGCAAAAGAGCTGAACGCAACTGAGTGACTGAGCACGCCCAAGGAGAATCCCTTCCTTAGACAGCGCCAAAAGCTAAGGTCATGAGAGAAATACAAGGGAGCATAAGGAGAACTGAGACCCCAGTACCAGGGAGAGCCCATAGAACCTCCAGATCCATTGGGAGCCAGAAAAGGGGGTTAAGGCAAAAGTTACAAAGGCAAGAACTGAGAACTCTGGGGAAAGAAAAGTAGAAAGATGTGCAAAGGTCATATCTTCTAGAAATGTCCTTAAATACCAGAGCATCTGAAGGAGCAATAAAGGTCTGATCTATTTACATCTTTAAAATATTACATCGTTTTAAACATCATAATGAACTTCCACTCAGAAGTGTAAAAATCATGTATAGATTGACATTCATTCTTAACAATGCTTTTAACAAAAAGTTTTCAATGAAAATGTGTGCTATACAGAAGACAGTTCTAAAATTTTTGAATTGAAAGCACACAAACACACACATAAATTCCTGGAGCAGCATCGTCCAGTCTGAGGAACCAGGTTTAAAGTTCAATGGTCCCTTCTTTCAACCCGTCAGTGTCCGTCTGTAACTGAGTTTTGCGCCTGATGTTAGAGCCCTAAACGCGGGGCTTAATGTCTATGAAGCCTGACCCGAGTCTCCTTGCCTTGTCTCCTCTGCCCATCCCAGAATGGATCTTGCTGGTAACTCAGCTTTATCAGCCCTCTGAGTTTGGCTGACTTCAAGGGTTAGAAATAATGCTATGAATTTATAGGGCCCTGAAAAAACACAAAACTGCGTATTTAACGTTTCTTGTGCCTTTTTAGGCAAAATGCCCGAGAAACGTGTCTTATTAACGTTTTCATTTGTGGGCATCTTTCATTGCTTTGCATAGTAATCCTTTGTGTTTTAATTTTGCCAGAACATGTGGTTTTCACACCACAGGAAGTCTAAAAAGGAAGTTTTGGCAAGTACCTCTTCAATTTGATGCTTGTAGACAGAGGGTATGAATAAATGGCGTTAAAATGTATTAATTATCCAATGTGGCAGTCGGATCAGTTTCAACAGGGGGTTGGCAGTGTTCCCCATTGTTTTCTGTTCAGCAGTCACAGCCCAGAATAATTTTCAGAAACTACAAAACAGAGAACGTTAGGAACACGCCAAAGTTAGCAGAGTGAACAGTAAGTGCTATTTTCAGAACTTCTCCACTTAAACAGTTGCACTTATATCCATAATTCACTTCTCTGCAAGGACAACTTGACTGAACGTTGGAGAAAAGAAATTTGATTGCAGTAGTTTGGAAGGAAAGTAACCCTCCAGCATTGCCTGGCGGTCCAGAGGGTCCCAAAAGAGTCGGACATGACTTAGCAACTAAGCAACAGCAGCAGCCCTCCACCGCCGAACCCGTCATTCGGGAACACCGTAACACATGGTCTAGCATCTTTCATTATTTTAAATGTAATTCATTTAAAATGTTGCTTTTGAATTAGTTTCAACAATGTGCATTTAAGACAGCTTTTGAAGTTAGCTTTTAGATTCCTAGAATGCTGCATATTAATTCATATACATAGATTCAAGAAGGTATTCCTCATCATCACAGCTGATATGAATCCTTATCACACACCCTTTTGAGGTATTATTCTTTTTATCATGAGTTATTTTTGTTTACTTTACATCTTATCGACCAAATTTTAGTCTACATAAAGCATGTATTTGAAGGAACTCATAGCTGCAAGTGACAGAAGCCCAGTTCGAAACAGGGAATTTACTGACTCCTATATTGCCAGGGGTAAACCTGCTTCAGGTAAGGCCAGATCCAGAAGCTCAGATCCGAACAATATGAGCCTGTTTCTCCCCATCTCAGATCAGCTTTCATCATGGTTGACTCAATTCCCAAGCAGCCTTTCTCCATGTATAGTAAGAAGGCTACAGATTATTCTAGGCTTGTATTCCACCAGCTTATCAACTAAAGAGATGGTGTCTTTCTCTTAATAGTTTCAATGAACGGCTCAAGTAGGGCTGGTTATTGGCTCAGCTTGGGTGCTGGGTTCATCTATGAACCAATAGTTGTCACCCAGGGATGGTGGTGCTCTGAATGGCTCTGCAGAAAGTACATACGTTGAGAACAGAGTAGAAATGTCTTTGGAAAGGAAAAGCTGTATTTTCCTGGAAGAGGACTGAGTTGCGGCAGGTAAATTCAGCACATACTTTACAGACAGGACCGTGCCTACTGCCACCCCCTCACCCCGGCCCTGCATCATCCACTCGTTACAATCCACATCTTGAGCTAGAGCAAATGTCAGAGAAATGAGTGTGTGTGGGAAATGTCAGAGGATCGTGGGAAATGATGGGTCCTGAAGGCCAAGAGTGCTGGTTTCAAATTTTGGCTCCATCATATACCAACTGAGGAAATCTGGGGAAAACTACCATAGGAGCTCTCACTTCCCTGTAATAATAGAGAGATTCCTCAGAGGAAGAAATGAGGAAACATGTGTACATCGTAGAGTTGTTTTGTTTCTTGGAAAAAAAAAAAGGAGCACACACTTCACTAAAATGCTAGTCTATTAATTATGTAATTATCATTTAAATTTAATATTTTAAGTTTAATATTTAACTATTAAAACTTAGTTGGTTATTCATACAATTAAACAACACAATTCAGTATTTATTGATTTGGATTCGAGTATATATTATAATTTTTAATTCAGCATCTGTGTTTTTCATGAAATTAAATTGAGAAGCACCACTTAAGAAGATCTCTCTTGATCTGTTTTCTTTCTAATATTTTTTGTTTGCTTGTTTTTGGCCGTGCTGGGCTTTGTTGCCACTCAGGCTTTCTCTAGTTGAGGCAAGTGGGGTTGCGGGCTGAGGCTCCGGCTTCTTATTGTGGCGGCTTCTCGTTACCGAACGCGGGCTCCTGGACGCTCCGGCTTCAGTAGCAGTCACACGTGGGCTCACAGTTGCGGCTCCCAGCTCCAGAGCCCAGGCCCAATTGTTGGGGTGCCCCGGCCTACCTGCTCTGCTGCGTGTGGGATCAAAGCCACGTCTCTTGCCCTGGCGGAGGGATTCTCTACCACTGAGCCACCAAGGAAGCCCCCAATCTATTTTCTTTTTAAAAATCTGACCTGCCTCCTGAGAAACCTGCATGCAGGCCAAGAAGCAGCAGTTACAACTGGACAGAGAACAACAGACTGGTTCCAAATGGGGAAAGAAGTGCGTCAAGGCTGTGTATTGTTACCCTGCTTATTTAACTTCTATGCAGAGTACATCATGAGAAACGCTGGGCTGGCAGAAACACAAGCTGGAATCAAGATCGCCGGGAGAAATATCAATCACCTCAGATATGCAGATGACACCACCCTTATGGCAGAAAGTGAAGAGGAACTAAAAAGCCTCTTGATGAAAGTGAAAGAAGAGAGTGAAAAAGTTGGCTTAAAGCTCAACATTCAGAAAACGAAGATCATGGCATCGGGTCCCATCACTTCATGGGAAATAGATGGGGAAACAGTGGAAACAGTGTCAGACTTTATTTTGGGGGGCTCCAAAATCACTGCAGATGGTGAATGCAGCCATGAAATTAAAAGACGCTTACTCCTTGGAAGAAAAGTTATGACCAACCTAGATAGTATATTCAAAAGCAGAGACATTACTTTGCTGACTAAGGTCCATCTAGTCAAGGCTATGGTTTTTCCAGTGGTCATGTATGGATGTGAGAGTTGGACTGTGAAGAAGGCTGAGCGCCGAAGAATTGATGCTTTTCAACTGTGGTGTTGGAGAAGACTCTTGAGAGTCCCTTGGACTGCAAGGAGATCCAACCAGTCCATTCTAAAGGAGATCAGTCCCGGGTGTTCTTTGGAAGAAATGATGCTAAAGGTGAAACTCCAGTACTTTGGCCACCTCATGTGAAGAGTTGACTCATTGGAAAAGACTCTGATGCTGGGAAGGATTGGGGGCAGGAGGAGAAGGGGACGACCGAGGATGAGATGGCTGGATGGCATCACTGACTCGATGGACGTGAATCTGAGTGAACTCCGGGAGATGGTGATGGACAGGGAGGCCTGGCGTGCTGCGATTCATGGGGTTGCAAAGAGTCGGACATGACTGAGCGCCTGAACTGAACTGAATGCTAGGAATGGACTGATGATTCTGTCTCCTGAAGTGAGCATATAAAAGAAGGAGAAATACAATATTTTTATGCTTTGAGACAATATTTTACTCTTCTTATTTTGATTTATAGTCAAGAGGAAATATTGTGCTAGAGTTATCATTTGTATACATAATATCAAAGGAGATCAAACCAGTCAATCCTAAGGGAAATCAATCTGAATACTCATTGGAAGGACCTATGCTGGAGCTAAAGCTCTAATATTTTGGCCACCTAATGTAAAGAGCCAACTCCTTGAAAAGACCCTGATGCTGGGAAAGATTGAAGGCAAAAGGAGAAGGGGGGAGCAGAGGATGAGATGGTTAGGTAGCATCACCAACCAACTGACATGAATTTGAGAAAACCCAGGGAGATGGTGGAAGACAGAGGAGCCTGGCGTGCTGCAGTCCATGGGGTGGCAAAGAGTCAGACATGACTTAGCAACTCAACAACAGAAACGAATAGGATAAATACTCAGTCCGTTGCTTCCTTCCCTTCTCCTGTATGCTTTCCCACGTTTCCTCGGAGGCATCCGTGCTGACACGTTTTGCTTCCCAACAGCCCCGGGAAGGTAAAGGAATCTCCATGCTGACTCGAGGAGGCCACCCGTTGGCGCTGTTCAGTTGTCATTTGAGGAGATAGAAGAGATCTAAAGCCAAATCTAAGCCTTCAGTAGTCCACCTGATATTAAATCTGACCAAGCATGGCATTTGTTTTTACACACTGACAAAAATGAGATTGCAGAATCCCATTCAGCTAGGGGGCCACTGGAAAAAAAAATATCTTGTAACAGAACATTGATGTGTTTCCCCATCAAAAGTTGGTTCAGGTAGGCGTTAAATAAAGATCATTGTAAGATATATGCACGCCCGACCCCGGGATGGAAGGCATGTCTCTATGTCTCCTGCGTTGGCAGGCGGGCTTTTTACCACTAGCACCACCTGGGAAGCCACTCAGATATATGTGTGGACAACACCGAATCCTATCCCTATGTAGACTTCGGGAAAACCAGGGACAGAGCAACAGCAACTATGACAGCAAACCCCCATGTATTTTGCAAACGGCCGATAGGCGCTCTTTATGACGGCACCAGCTGCCAGGCGAGATGCTCATGCAGGAGGCGGCTGTTCAAGCCAAGACCACGGCCCTTTCTGCTGTCGCCTTCTGTAGAGGTGGCCCAGGACAGTTTTGCAAAAAATAAGCTCCTGAAGGTGTAACTGTTGCAGAGAGAAATCAATTCTGACTCCTTGTTGGAACTGTTTCTTTGACTTTCTTTCCGTTGCTTTTGTTATTGTAATCACACATAAAGGCCTGCCTCAGAGAATCCTGCCCTTCTGCCTGACTGCTAAGCTAACTCGCCTTTGTTCAGAACCCAGCCCACCTGTTAATAGCAGGAAGAAATGGATTAACACATCCCCCTGCCTGAGGCTTGCCATTCCAGGAGATGCCATTCCAAGAACTTTTTACTTTGTTTCCTCACCTCCCCCATCTCTGATCTGTAAAAGAACTTGGCATCCAGACCCCCCCGTAAGATGCCAGATCCCCCTTACTTTTATTTTGAGAACTAGTCTGCCATCTTTTCGGTCTAAAGTTGTATTCCTTACCTCAATGCCGCCTCTGGACCTGTCGTGGGGAGAGCAGAGTAAGCTTGGAGTAGGTAACACAATCAATCCAGCCTTAAGTACTATTCCCAAACATTATTTAGCTTTGAATATTTCACTACTTTTCAAACATTTCCACTAACAAGACTCTAAGGATGGAGAAGAGCAAACCTGTATATCTGAAAGGGGAATAGACTGAAGTGATGTTTTACTTTAAAAAGTAAGTTACATATACACTTTAAATATAGATATTTTATTTGTCAATTGCACCTCAATAAAGCTGGGAAAAGTAATTCACGTATTTTTGTCGATCAGTCTCTCGGGAGGGTCTGACTCTTTGTGACCCATGGACTGCAACACACCAGAGTTTCCTGTCCTTCACCATCTCCCAGAGTTTGCCCAGACTCAAGTCCATTGAGTCAGTGATGTCATCCAATGATCTGATCCTCTGTCATCCCCTTCACCTCCCGCCTTCAATCTTGCCCAGCATCAGGGTCTTTTCCAAAGAATCAGCTCTTTGCATCAGGTGGCCAAAGTATTGGAATTTCAGCTTCAGCATCAGTCCTTCCAATGAATATTTAGGACTGCTTTCCTTTAGGATAGACTGGTTGGATCTCTTTCCTGCCCAAGGGACTCTCAAGAGTCTTCTCCAGCACCACAGTTTGAAAGCATCAATTCTTTGGCACTCAGCCTTCTTTATAGTCCAACTCTCACATCTTCATATGACTACTGGAAAAACCATAGCTTTGATTTAGATGGACCTTTGTCAGCAAAGGGATGTCCCTGCTTTTTAATATGCTGTCTAGGTTTGTCATAGCTCTTCTTCCAAGGAGCGAGCGTCTTTTAATCTCATGGCTGCAAGCACCGTCCACATTGATTTTGGAGCCCAGGAAAATAAGATATGCCGCTGCTTCGCTGTTTCCGCATCTGTTTGCCGTGAAGTGATGGGACCGGACGCCATGACCTCAGTGTTCTGAACGCTGAGCTCTAAGCCAGCTTTCCTCTCTTCTTCAGTTCCTGTTTGCTTTCGGCTCTTCAGATGCTTGGGGGGCGTAGACAAACCTTTATGCGCATCAGGGGAAGAACGAGAGGCCCCCACAGCAGGCTGGGCCAGGCCCGCCTGTGACCATTCGCAGGTCTCCTGTGGGGTCAGCGGCAGCCTGAGAAGGGACACAGGCTCCTGCAGCAGCAGTCCTGCAGGCTGAGTGTGGCCTCCCCTCCCGGGGGAGATCGCAGTAGCCCCACTGCAGACCCCAGGTGGGCAGCATACAGACTGGAGAACCGTTATGCCAAAGAAGCTCTCACACTGGCAAAAGTTCTCAGCCCCACAACAGATTCCCAAACTGGGGGTCCCGCAAAGGGACTGAGAATCCCCAGGGAATCCGACTTTCCAGGTCTGCGGGGTTTCGTTACAGAACATCCGCAGGACTGGGGCAACGGAGACTCTTGGAGGCACAAACAAAGCCTGTGCTCACCAGGACAGGGAGGAGGGAGCAGTGGGCCCACAGGGCTGAGCTAGGCCTGCCCGTGAGTGTTTGGGAGTCTCCAGTGGGTGCCCGGGTTGCCAGCAGCCTGCCTTGGGGTCAGGGACGCTGACAGCTGCCTTCCTGGGAGGCACGGAGAGCTGCTAAGTCCTTTGGGAGGAGACCGCCTGCACCCTGCCTTCGTCTGGCCTAGGCCAAACTGCAGGGGGGGGGATCTCGGCCCCGCCCACTGGCAGAAAACTGGATTCAAGATTCACTGAGCATGGCCTTACCCCCCAGAGCAAGACCCAATTGTCCCACAGCCAGTCCCTCCCATCAGGAAGTCTGCACAGACCTCTTATCCTCCGCGATCAGAGGGCGAACAGGATTTAGATACAGAGGTAGCAACAGAGCACAGTGTGCACCGCTTACTGTAGACAAACTGTAGGCACTGCCCGGGTGGCCCAGCGGCTAAGACTCCGCTCCCAGTGGAGGGGCCGGGATCCACCCTCGGTTGCGGACCTGATCCCACACGCTGTAACTAAGACCCAGTGTGTCCGACTCTTTGCAACCCCGTGGACGCTGGGGGCCCGCCAGGCTCCTCTGTCCATAGAGCTCTCCCAGAAGGAATACTGGAGCGGGCTGCCATTCCCTTCTCCAGGGGGTCTTCCCGACCCAGGGATCGAACGCAGGTCTCCTGCGTTGCAGGCAGAGGCTTTACCATCTGAGCCACCAGGGTAGCCCAACTAAGACCCAGCACAGCCAAATAAATAAATAAATATTCCATTTTAAAAGTTGTAAAAACACTTGAGTTTATTCCCACTTAACTGACTTTTCCACCGAGTCTTTAAATACCTCCACGCTGCGGCCAGACCTGTGTGACCATCACTGTATGATCGGTTTCACTGCATTATTCAATAAACACCAAAGAGAATTGGAATTGCAACTCATTTCTTCCTTGCTGAATCTCCGGGGCCTAGGCAGCACCTGGCATGGGGTAAACACTTGGTAAATGTTTGTTGAGTGAATGAAAGAATGAAGTAATTAATACTCCATGTTTATCCTCTGACTTCCCATTTCCTTAGCACACAACCCCCTGAGGATGTGTACTTGCATTTGAAAAGTGCTGCTGAATGCGATGCAAATTGAAGCCAAGATGTGGAATTCACAGAGACAAATTAATGGAACTGTTTTCTCTCCACTTGTGTGATTTTATTAGCTGAATTATGGGTGCGGCTGATTTCATGGATCAGATGATTCTAGGTCCATAGCCTCTGCACTCAGCAATTATCCAGTTAATATGATTAATGGAGGCAGTAAAAACGAACATCAGCATGATCACGGGGGTCTCATGTTCCTGAGACTGGGAAACTACATCAAATCCGGGGAAGAAATGCTCTTTTGAAAGAATCAAGCTCCGGAGGGTGTACCTTGTTCCTCTCCACCGCCTCCATCTGCCTCAAGCCCTCGCCTTCCCTCCTGCTCCTGGAAGCGACCGATATTTCCGCAGATCTTCATTTCTGGTCACACGGCGTGTGTGTTGTCAGCCTCAATTGTCTCTAATTTCTTGAGCGTTGGAAAGATGAGGCTAGTCTGCTACTAAATCATGATGACAAAGTACTGACTAAACAGGGAGCGTGGTGCCCCGGTCACGGTGGACGGGAGAGAAGTGCTGAAAGTGTCCTTTTACACCAGAAATGCTCACTTTTAAATGAGATGTTGCCTTAAAGAAATTCAACACCAAATTTTTTTTTTAATTAAACATCTTAAGCAGCTAATGGAGTTTCTGGCTCCTTTTTATTGAGCACACCGTAGGTGCTAACTGGGGAGAAGTGCAAGTCTTAGTCACTTAGTCATGTCCGACTCCTCGGCAACCCATGGGCTATAGCCCGCCACGCTCCTCTGCCCATGCAGTACTGGAGTGTTTTGCCAGTCCCTTCTCCGGGAATCTTCCCGAGCCAGGGATCGAACTCTGGTCTTCTGCATTGCAGGCAGGTTCTTTACTGCCTGAACCAGCAGGGAAGACCACACCTCCTGTGGTGTTACCCCTCACACTGACCTGGGGGGGTAGAGGAGTCTTGTGTCCACACTGAGCAGGACAGGAAGCTTCAAACGGTGAAGCCTCTTGCTCCATCACAGGTGACCCTGCGGCAGGTAAACCTTTGGGAGAACAATGGTCCAAATGCAGACCTGCCTGAGTCTGAATGCTTGTTTTTCAGAACTGTTTGCTTTACTTGCAGTGTGATTTCTTTACAGTGTGTTAGTTTCTTCTCTGCAGAGAAGGGAATGAGCTGTGTGTAGACATATATCCCTCCCACCCGAGCCTCTCTCCCAATCTGCCCTCTGGGTCATCACAAAACTCTGAGCTGAGCTTCCTGTGGGTTCCGGCAGGTTCCCACCAGCTCTCTGCTTTATACACGGTAGTGTGTGTATGTCAGCCATTTGCAGAGATGTGGATGGACCTAGAGTCAGTCATAGCAAGTGAAGTAAGTCAGAAAGAGAAAAACAAATATTGTGTATTGATGCGTGTTTATGGAACCTAGGAAAATGGTACAGATAAACTTGTTTCCGAGGCAGGAACACCGTCTAAGGAAGCCAATGGAGATGACTTAGACATAGGACCAACCCATGAATGTGAGCGTTCAGGTCTGGAACAAAGAGAGGAGGATACTCTGAAAAACGTGGCCAGGGGACCATGAAAATGCGTCCTGCTAGAAGCCGATGGTCTGAGCAGACACGGCGACCCTCTCGCTTGAGCTGTGATGCCCTCTCACTCCACAGAGAGTCTCTCTGTTATGCTGAAACACCTTGTGTTGTTGAAACAATGATCAGGGTTTCAGTTAGAAGCCTCCCGTTCTCAGAACCCTCATCAGCATGACGAGTTTGTTAGCTTGGGTTAAATTTCACCAGTGGGTTGAGACTCATTTTTAGTTTAAATTTCTCTTTACAATGCCAAAATTTCCACACGTAATTCTTTAATTGCCACATTCCCCTTTTAAATCTTTTAGGATAATGTCTGTATGCCAAGAGTCCTAATTTATTTATATGACAACTTCACGTGGGTTGTTTTTTTTTTAATCATCTCCATTTGCAGAAACAAAAAAGAGATTTCCTCCCAGGACGCGCAAAATGTGATAGAACTCATACGATAACCCAGGTTGTCAGCATTTCTGTTTTGAACCATGGCACCATATAAGGGATTTTAGAAGAAAATGCCCCAACGGAGCCTTAGAAAATGGAACACTGAATACTAAGTTCTGATTAAGACTTACCTGTGGAAGGTCAGAACCTGGCAAGGGTAGGTATTAAGGTAACAGTAACAGGGGCCACATGAAAATCCCAAAGGTCAAAGTCAGATGAGGAGCCAGCTCTAACTATATCTCAGATTTGCCCAAAGAAAGTCCAGCTGTAAAGTCTGAGACCTAAAGTGTGGTGACTGCATTATACTGAAGAAAGTTTTCATAGGCAAAGATAGTTCCCACTGTGAGCAATTTAATTTTAAGAAGTTAGTATTCCAATCAGAAGGGGAGCTTAGAAGACCTCTGAGAAAAAATGAGAGTGGAGAAGACTACATAAAATAATTATCAATATATTATGTGCAAGGGTCATGTCAAGAGTCTTATGTAATTGCAAGGTAGCTGAGGGTGAAGTGCAGGGTCAATAGCTGCAGGTGCCGAGTGGTTGGGAGCCATGGGGGAGGGGAGCGAGAGAGACGGGGGCACTCGGTATAGACGCGGGGCAGAGACGGGGGCACTCAATATACACGTGGGGCAGAGATGGGGGCACTCGATATACACGTGGGGCAGAGACAGGGGCACTTGGATATAGACATCGGGCAGAGAGTCAGGGGCACTTGGATATAGACGTGGGGCAGACGGGGGCACTTGGATATACACGTGGGGCAGAGACGGGGGCACTCGATATACACATGGGGCAGAGAGTCAGGGGTACTTGGATATACACGTGGGGCAGAGATGGGGGCACTCGATATACACATGGGGCAGAGAGTCAGGGGTACTTGGATATAGACTTGGGGCAGAGAGATGGGGGCACTCGATATACACGTGGGGCAGAGACGGGGGCACTTGGATATAAACATGGGGCAGAGAGTCAGGGGCACTTGGATATAGACTTGGGGCAGTGATGGGGGCACTTGGATATAGACGTGGGGCAGAGACGGGGGCACTCGATACACACGTGGGGCAGAGAGACGGGGGCAGTCGGATATAGGTGTGGGGGCAGAGAGATGGAGAATTCATGGGACACAGAACTGGAATGAGCAGGCCCTTCAGGATAAGCATGAGGACTGAGCAGGATCATTAACAGAGGGTGTGGATTGTCAAATACTGGACAGCTGGTCAGATATTCAGGCAGGGAATTAAATGCAATTAGAAATCATTGCAATTTTTAAAAAATTACTTCTCAAGTTAAATAGAAGAACTCCGTTTCAGCAGCTGTGCTTGGAACACGGAAGTGCCGTGACTGCAGGTGAAGGCTCGTGTTTTCTTCATCCTGGCCCCTGGCCACGGCCGTCTCCGGAGCACAGAGCGCGCGCCTTCTCTCCGGACCTGAGAGGCCTTTCCCTGCGCCGTGGACTCTCCCTGACTGCTGGCGCCGCCCCTGTGTGCTCACCGCTGCCTCTGCCTTCTCCAGGCTTCTGATGCACACAGGCTCGAGCGTCTTCCAGCCCCTTCATCTCTCCAAAGGTCAAGCTGTAGCTGTCAGCAGCTGGCCTGTTGCTGAGGGCTGAGCCCGTTCAGAACTGAGCGTCAGGCTTCCCTGAACCACTGCTGCCGCACCGTGGGCTCCAGCTCAGCACCGAAGGCAGCCTGAGCGGAGACGCGCGTCCTCCGCTGCCCCCGGAGAAGGCGCCGGCTGCAGGGGCGGCTCTGCAATGGACGGACTCTCCCTGCTCACGGGGAGCCTCCTGCTGCTTTTTCCTCTCATGGGATTGATGACCACAGCTCTCCTCAACACTTTCCTTCCTGGGCTCTTATAAGCGAGAGGAAAGTGGGTACCTAGGGTTTCCTGGGAGGCATCGTGGTAAAGAACCTGTCTACCAGGGCAGGAGTCGCAAGACACATGGGTTTGATCCCTGGGTTGGGAAGATCCCTGGAGAAGGAAATGGCAACCCACTCCAGAATTTTTGCCTGGAGAATCCCATGGACAGAGGAGCCAAGCAGGCAAAGGTCCACGGGGTCGCAAAGAGTCAGACACGACTGAGCGGCTGAGCACACATGGAGATAAACGGAGGCAACAAGGAAGGCCGAGACTGTTCATTCCGTTCTCTTCTCCCTCCTGTTTCTTTCTCCCCTTCATTCCTCCTCTAGAACTTGCCCTGACATTGAGCTGGATGGATGGCGGAGAGTACGGATTTATTATTCTCTGGCAAAAGAACATTTCCTTTCCGATGTGTGCCTTTAGAAGTCCTCTTTTAATGTCCATGGGCACCCCACAGAGAGGTGGGAAAGAGACTGTCTGCCAAAGCCGACTCAGAAGATTCTGTGAGGGAATCAAAGCAGTTCAAAGGCGAATCAGGGTGCGGAAGAGAGGACCGGGGGAAGTGAACCAGACCAGCGCTTGATGTGCTCAGTCACGTGGAGGACACAGGCTTTGAGGACAAGAGATGGGGAGGACGAGACCAGGAAATAAAGAGACCTACTCGTGCTTGAGCTAGAAAAACATCTGGGGGAGGTTAATAGGTGGCAGTGGAGGGATTTCTGAGTAAGAATGACACGGGGAAACAGGTACAGAGATCTCTACCATCTCTCTTGAAACTCACAGGTATACAAACCCTGTCTGATGCTTGTTTTTGTGAAGAAAGTTCTCTTGGAACACAGCTATGTTCAAATCTGTCACTGTTTTTATGTTATAACTACTGAGCCGAATAATTATGATGGAGACAGTGTGGCCTGCAAAGCAAAAATGCCTGGTGGTTGTCACTGTTCAGTTGCTTTGGTTCTAATTAGTTTAGTTGCTCAGTCACATCCGACTGTTTACAACCCCAAGGACTGCAGCACGCCAGGATTGCCTGTCCCTCACTGTCTCCCGGAGTTTGCTTAAACTCATGTCCACTGAGTCGGTGAAGCCATCCAACCATCTCATCCTCTGTCGTCCCCCTCTCCGCCCACCTTCAATCTTTCCCAGCATCAGGATCTGTTCCAGTGAGTCAGTTCTTCACATCGGGTGGCCAAAGTATTGGAGTTTCAGCTTCAGCATCAGTCCTTCCAATGAATATTCAGGACTGATCTCCTTTAGGATAGACTGGTTGGATCTCCTTGCAGTCCAAGGGACTCTCAAGAGTCTTCTCCAACACCACAGTTCAAAAGCATCAATTCTTCAGCACTCAGCTTTCTCTATAGTCCAACTCTCACAGCCGTACATAAGCACTGGAAAAACCATAGCTTTGACTAGACGGACCTTTGTCAGCAAAGTGGTGTCTCTGCTTTTTAATATGCTGTCTAGGTTGGTCATAGTGTTTCTTCCAAGGAGCAAGCGTCTTTTAGTTTCATGGCTGCAGTCACTGTCTGCAGTGATTTTAGAGCCCCCCAAAATAAAGTCTGTCACTGTTTCCATTTTTTCTCGATCTATTTGCCATGAAGTGAGGACTGGATGACGTGATCTTAGTTTGTTGAATGTTGAGTTTTAAGCCAGCTTTGTCACTCTCCTCTTTCACTTTCATCAAGAGGCTCTCTGGACTGTTACACAGTCCTTTCTCTGTATTAAGGAATGGGAAACTCAGTTAAATGGATAATATTGTCAGAAAATATACGTTCTTGGACTTTATTCAAGGAAAAAATCATAAAAAATGAAAAGGAAAGCAATGAGTGGTAAAACCGTTGCTACATGGATGCGTCTCGAGAGGGCTCTTGTGACTGATTTGCTCCAATCCCCACTGCTCTACAACCTGCTCTGGAGCAGAGTAAAATAATAAAATATTTCTAGTTAATTTTATGAAGCATGACTTTGAAATCAAAACTTAACAAAGCTTTATATGAGAAGCTAAAAGGTATCAATCTCACATATTAATATTGATATAGAAATAAAATATTAGTCAATTCTGTCCATGGCTATACAAGATAAATTTGATACGATAAAGTAAGGTTGATTTGAAGAATGTTAAAAAGTCTTAGTGTTACAATAACTCTTAAACTAATTAATTGATTGATATGTGTAAACAGATCCATTAAGATGAGGAATTGAACTGATTTTATTCTTTGTAGCCAGTGATGTAGAAGACCGGAAGCAGACCGCGGCTCAGACCACGAGCTCCTTACTAATAATTCAGACTTAAATTGAAGAACATAGGGGAAGCCACCAGGCCATTCAGGTATGACTTAAGTCAAGTCCCTTATGATTATAAACAGGATGTGAGAAATAGATTCAGGGATTAGATCTGATAGACACAGTGCCTGAAGAACTATGGACAGAGGCTCACAACATTGTACAGGAGGTGGGGATCAAAGCCATCCCCAAGGAAAAGAAGTGCAAAAAGGCAAAGTGGTCGTCTTAGGAGGCCTTACAAATAGCTGTGAAAAGACCAGAAATAAAAGGCAAAGGAGAAAAGGAAAGACATAACTATCTGAATGCAGAGTTCCAAAGAATGGGAAGGAGAGATAAGAAAGCCTTCCTAAGTGAGCAATGAAAAGAAATAGGGGGAAACAATCGAATGGGAAAGACTAGAGAGCTCATCAAGAAAATTTGAGATACAAATGAAATATTTCATGCAAAGATGGTTCAAAAAGGATAAAGACAGTATGGACCCAACAGAAGCAGAAAAAATCAAGAAGAGATGGAAGACTACACAGAAGGACAGCCCAAAACGACCTTGATGTCCTGGCTAACCAGATGGTGCGATCACTCACCCAGAGCCAGACACCCTGGGATGTGAAGTCAGGTGGGCCTCAGGAAGCAGCCCTAGGGACAAAGCTAGCGGAGGTGATGGGATTCCAGTTGAGCTGTTTCAAATCCTGAAAGATGATGCTGTGAAAGTGCTGCACTCAATATGCCAGAAAACTTGGAAAACTCAGGAGTGGCCACACTCAGGACTGGAAAAGGTCAATTTTTATCCCAATCTCAAAGAAGGTTAATGCCAAAGAATGTTCAAGCTATCACACAGTTGCACTCATTTCACATGCTAGCAAAGTAATGCTCAAAATCCTTCAACCTAGGTTTCAACAGTATGTGAACTGAAAATGTCTAGATGTTCAAGCTGGATTTAGAGAAGGCAGAGGAACCAGAGACCAAACTCTTAACATCCGCTGGATCATAGAAAAAGCTAAAAAATTCAAAATTCCAAATTCCAAATTTTATTTCTGCTTCCTTGACTACACTAACACCTTTGACTGTGTGGATCACAACAAACTGCGGAAAATTCTTAAAGAGATGGGAATACCACCTGACCTGCCTCCTGAGAAACCTGTTTGCAGGCCAAGAGGCAACAGTTAGAACCATACATGGAACAACAGACTGGTTCAAAATTGGGAAAGAAGTACGTCAAGGCTGTATATTATTCATATGCTTATTTAACTTCATTGCAGAGGACATCATGTGAAATGCCAGACTGGATGAAGCACAAGCTGGAATCAAGATTGCTGGGAGAAATATCAATAACCTCAGGTATGCAGATGACATCGCCCTTATGGCAGAAAGTGAAGAAGAATAAAGACCCTCTTGAGGAAAGTGAAAGAGGAGAGTGAAAAAATTGGCTTAAAACTCAACATTCAAAAAACTAAGATCATGGCACTGGTCCCATCAATTCATGGCAAACAGATGAGGAAACAGTGGAAACACTGGCTGACTTTATTTTCTTGGGCTCCAAAATCACTGAGAACAGTGACTGCAGCCATAAAATTAAGTGACCCTTGCTCCTGGGAAGAGAAGCAATGGCAAACCTAGATAGCACATTAAAAAACAGAGACATTACTTTGGCTACAAATGTCTATACAGTCAAAACTATGGTTTTTTCCAGGAGTCTTGTACAGATGTAAGAGTTGGACTATAAAGAAAGCTGAGTGCCGAAGAATCGATGCTTTCGAACTGTGGTGCTGGATAAGACTCTTGAGAGTCCCTTGGACTGCAAGGAGATCCAACCAGTCAATCCTAGAGGAAGTCAACCTGGAATATTCACTGGAAGGACTGATGCTGAAGCTGGCACTCCAGTACTTTGGTCACTAGATGCAAAGAGCCACTCATCGGAAAAGACCCTGATGCTGGGAAAGACTAAAGGTGGGAGGGGAAGAGGGAGACAGAGTGCAAGATGGTTGGATGGCATCACCGACTCGATGGACGTGAGTTTGAGCAAAATCCAGGAGATGGTGAAGGACAGGGAAGCCTGGTGTGCTGCAGTCCATGGGGTCACAAAGAGTCAGGACTGACTGAGCAAATGAAAAACAACAAGAATAGAGGAAATCACTTTTATAGCTGGAGAATCACAGACTCCATCCACAGGTGAGGAATTAGGAGTCTCTGCTAGAAAAATTATGGGGAAAAAACACAAAAGAAAAGAATATTGTCCACTAGCCAGGGCCAGCTGGAGAGACTCTGTTTACAATGATGGCACATCCTTAGAAAGAAAGTGTGTCAGCACAGAGCAGAGTGAGAGATGAAAGGAAAAACATAACTAAGCCGGGAGAAACATCAGTAACCTCAGATCTGCAGATGACAGCACCCTTATGGCAGAAAGTGAGGAGGAACTAAAAAGCCTCTTGATGAAAGTGAAAGAGGAGAGTGAAAAAGCTGGCTTAAAGCTCAACATTCAGAAAACGAAGATCATGGCATCCGGTCCCATCACTTCATGGGAAATAGATGGGGAAACAGTGGAAACAGTATCAGACTTTATTTTGGGGGGCTCCACAATCACTGCAGATGGTGACTGCAGCCATGAAATTAAAAGACGCTTACTCCTTGGAAGGAAAGTTATGACCAACCTAGACAGCATATTCAAAAGCAGAGACATTACTTTGCTGACTAAGGTCCGTCTAGTCAAGACTATGGTTTTTCCTGTGGTCATGTATGGATGTGAGAGTTGGACTGTGAAGAAGGCTGAGCGCTGAAGAATCGATGCTTTTGAACTGTGGTGTTGGAGAAGACTCTTGAGAGTCCCTTGGACTGCAAGGAGATCCGACCAGTCCATTCTGAAGGAGATCAGCCCTGGGATTTCTTTGGAAGGAATGATGCTAAAGCTGAAGCTCCAGTACTTTGGCCAACTCATGCGAACAGTTGACTCACTGGAAAAGGCTCTGATGCTGGGAGGGATTGAGGGCAGGAGGAGAAGGGGACGACCGAGGATGAGATGGCTGGATGGCATCACGGACTCGATGGACGTGAGTCTGAGTGAGCTCTGGGAGTTGGTGATGGACAGGGAGGCCTGGCGTGCTGCGGTTCATGGGTCGCAGAGAGTCGGACACGACTGAGCGACTGAACTGAGCTAAACTAAACTGAAGAATAAAGGACGTTTGGTAGAATTTATCATTGTCATTGTAATAATAGAAATAAATTAAAAGGAGGTTAATAAGACAAAGGAGCAAAATCAGACTCAGTGCTGAAACAGTTGGGCATCATCACCAAGGTTAGAGGCAAATCAAGTGACCGCTGTCACGGAGCGTTGTGTGGAAATTTGGCCAAGGCAGCAAGACGAGGCGTGGTACTGGGACTTCCTGACATGCTGGCCGCTGCGGCTGCTGTTGGTACTAACCCGGGATTCTCTCCGACCCGGGGGTCCCGGGATTTCTGACAGCAAACTGTCCTCCAAAGCGGCTGCAGGCCTTCGCGCCCGCCCAGCCCTGAGTGGGAGCCTCTGGGCCCCGCGTCCTCGCCAGCGTGGGGGAGGCAGTGCCCCTCCTGTGGGCCTCTAGTGCTGCTTCCACTGGCTCGTCCCCGAGGACGCGCACTGTGGACTGTGCTCACATGCTGATTTGCCAACCGTCTGTGCTCTTCGGTGAGGAGTCTGTCAAGGTCCTTGGGCCACCGATTCACTAGGCTGTTTATTTTTCTGTTGCCAACACTTAGCTCTCTTATCAGACACATCTTTTACAAACATCTTCTCTGTGTCAGGGTCTTTCTTAGAGCAAGAGCTCTTCACTCTGACGACGTCCAGTTTGTTAATTGTTTCGTTCTTGGATGGTGCCTTGGTGTTACATCTAAAAAGTCGTTGCCAAGAAAAAAAAAAAGTAACTGCCAAACCCAAAGTCATCTAGATTTTCTCCTGTTCTGAGTTTTACATTTAACTTTGTGATTCATTTTTAGCTAATTTTTATGATGGGTATAAGGTCTGTGTCTGGAGTTTTCTTTTTAATACGGATGTCCAGTTGTTCCCAATCTTACTCTTTTTTAAAGAGTGAAAGTTAACCAAAAAGAAAAGAAATAACAGAAATCTATGTAAATATCACCCAGATTCCCATATCTTAGCATGTTGCGCCGTGCCTTCTCCGCTTCACTCTTCCTCTCAATAAGCATTGTTTACTCTCCAGGAGACCCATTTCTTCATAACTTCCTCTCCATCTCTCCTTCAGAAACAAGACAATCTTTTTGTGCTTAGTATTTACATGTACTTTGCTTTTGCTTTTACTTCATATGAAATATACATCCATAAACAGTGCCCGATTCTGTTTTGTGTGTTTGCGAAATGCACATGATATTACCCCTTGAACTGTGTCTTTGTAGTCTGTCTTCTGTAGCACAAGGAAGCTTTGAAAAGCTACCCAGGTTGACGCCTGTAGGTCTGGTCCATTCATTTAATCTCCAGGAAAGTGGTCTATGAATAGACTACAATCTATTTCTTCATTTTCCCCGCAGCAGAAAAATTGTTTCCACAAATACTAGGGCCATTTTCCAAATGGAGAAAATTGGACATTCTCTGCGGCTATGTTAAGTCCCTTCGGTTGCGCCTGACTCTTTGCCACCCTGTGGACCATAACTCGCTAGACTCCTCTGTCCCTGGGATTCTCCAGGCAGGAATACTGGAGTGGCTGCCTTTCCTCCTTCAGGGGATCTTCTGGGCCCGGGGATCAAGCCCGTGCCTCGTATGCCTCTTATGCACTGGCACGGGCTCTTTACCACCAGTGCCACCCGAGAAGCCCTCTGAAACCACAGAGCCACCTACAAAAGCCGGCTGCTGCTCAGGACGTGGCTGGCTGCAGGAGCCGACGCGCGCCCTGGCACACCATCTCTGCACCCCGCTCCAAGCGCACATGTGCCTGGGCCCTGGGTCCCTGCTCGGTGGGAGACCAGCCTGGCCAGCTCTCTCAGGCAGACCTGGGGAACATGCAGGAGGTGTCTCCTAGGGAGAGGACATGTGCCCCAACCAAACAGGCCCAGGGTCAAGGCTTCCCGGCCCAAAGCCAGCGTTACATGTTATTAAGAACCTTTTCTCTTTTGCACTTTCCACTCAAAGGGTGACTCAGTGATTTGGATGGACACTATTGGTTAATTGCTAATCTTTGAGATCTTCCCATAACAAGCGAAGTTCACCTCTTAGTTATCATTGCCCTTGGCAGTTGACAGGTCAGCTGCATTTTAACTGCGTCCTCTGTGTAGGGTCTTTCTTCCTTCTTTCCTTTCTTTCTTTTCTCGTCCTTCCTCCCTTTCTTTTCGTGTTACATTGTTCTCTTTGTGAGAGTCACACTGAGGCCATCTTTTTTTCTGTATTCTCCCCCATGTCCATGTATAGGAAAAGGAGACAATTTATTCTAGCCCCACACATGAGGTACTAACGATGATAGACAATGTTGGAGTTTTCTGAGTGTTTCATTTACCATAAATAGTATCAATTAATTTAAAGTAGTAGTTCTCAGAATTGATGCTTTTGAACTGTGGTACTGGAGAAGACTCTACTGAGGCCTTTGGACAGCAGGGAGATCCAACCAGTCCATCCTAAAGGAAATCAACCCTGAATATTCATTGGAAGGACTGATGCTGAAGCTGAAGCTCCAATACTTTGGCCACTTGATGTGAACAGCCGGCTCATTGGAAGAGACCCTGATGCTGGGAAAGGCTGAAGGCAGGAGGAGAAGAGGGCGACAGAGGATGAGGTGGTTAGACAGCATCACTGACTCAGTGGACCTGAATTTGAGCAAACTCTGGGAGACAGTGGAGGGCAGAGGAGCCTGGCATTCTACAGTCCACGGGTTGCAAAGAGTCGGACGTGACTTAACTGAACCGAAAGCAGTTCCCAACTGGGGGTGGTCTTGCAGAGCCCACCCCTGCGCTGAGGACCTCTGGCCCAACCTGGAGGCAGTTTGGGCTCTCGTGACTGGGTGGGGATGATGCCGAGAGTGCCTAATAGAAGCCAGGAGGCTGCTAACCATTCTACATGGAAGACAGCCCCCCAAACGCAAAATCATCCTCTCCCAAGTCTCAGTAACACAGTTAGTATTCTAATTTAAAGAACCAGAAACCAAACTTACACAGTTTGCCTTCCATCTTTGTTCCAGAAGAACCGCGGGGCTGAGGCCCAGCTTGACACTGCGTCCACGCAGCACAGTACAGCGGTGCATCACTCAGTTTTGAATCCAGTTTGTTTTTCTTTTATGGTATGTGCACTTTGCATCCTGGAAGATCTCTACCTAGCCTAAGGTCTTGAAGATTTGCTCCTATGTGTCCTTATGAAAAGTTTTAGCTTTTATCTCAAGGTCCATGGTTTGTTCTAAGTTAACAAATTAAGGGTGACTACTACATTGTTGTAAGAACGTCCTCTCTGTCGCCGCCCGCCATGCCCAGCTGCCCCTCACAGATGGTTTCAAGTCCCCGCGTATCTCCTGTTGTGTGACACCCACCTTCTTTTGAAAGCCCCTCCAGCTCCAAGCCTCTGTAGCTTTTGGAGATGAAGACGCGCTCTCTTTTTCCCACCATGGAAGGCAGCACTCCGCTCCTTTCCGAGCTGATTGATTCCCCAGCCATTGAGCTAATGTCAGGGCAGCAGGCAGCTCTTTCCACACAGGTGACCAGGAGGGGCCTTTCACCGTCTGTGAGCTTTTGGGGGCTCTTCTCAGACCCAGACCGTCAGCCTGTCCATGTTCGCCTCGCTTTGATCGGCTCTAGCTTTCTGGGAAGGCGACACAGGAACTATCGGCACGAATCGCCATCCCAGACGCGTGTCCAGAAATACCCGGCGATGCGAAGCGAGGCCGGGGCCCCCGGAGAAGGCAAGACCGCTGGCCTGAGCCGGCTCTCCCGCTGGCGAGAGGTGAGACCTCAGCCAAGCCCCTGTGGCTGTAGGAGGAATCACAGAAACAGCAGCTTGTTCTTGAACTGCAGGTCCCCACGGGGAGGACGCCTCCACCTCTGATGGACTTCACAATCTGACATTCCAGAACAAGTTTTTTCCCACTGTTTATTTAGGTTTTATTTTCATTTTAAATTGTACAGTCCTTTCAGTGTTCAGGATTTCTTATGGTAAAGCCTTACCTGTTCACTTTTGGCTCTGCCGGGCCTTCGTTTCTGTGTGTAGGCTTTCTCTAGCTGCAGCGCGGGCTTCTCTTGTTGTGGAACACGGGGTCCAGGGCAGTGGGCTTCAGAAGTTGTGGTGCTTGAGCTTAGCTGCTCCGCAGCATGTGGGATCTTCCCAGAGCTGGGACTGAATTGTGTCCCCTGCGTGGGCAGATGGATTTGCAACCACTGAACCACCAGGCAAGCCCAGTATTTAGGATGTCTGAAGGGCTTAATCTTGTTCTAATTGTGAGGGATGACAGACCCATGCTCCAGAGGCCTAGCTCCAACTCTCTGTGTTCATATTGATTCTAAAGACTGAAAGCTATTGACCCATTCTTTCACAAAATTAGTAATTTTCAGTACCTGTTACGTACTAAACACCATGCTAGATCTTGGAATTCACGGAAATGAATGATGTTACAAAGCACAGAGCAATCATTCATTCATTTATTTGACATCTATGGAGGCCCACTCTGTGTACATACCAGTCAACTGAGAAGGTTCCTGCGTCCATGGGGTTGCAGTCTAGTGTGAGGACAGGCAGATGAGTACCCTGCCATAAGAGGTCAGCGCATCAGAGAAGGAACTGATACGGCCCATTGAGCAGAGGAGCTTTCCAGAGGCAGCGGCACTGATTTCTGGAAAATATAAACTATGTCACAATCAGGGATTTCACACTTTTTCATCTGCTTTAATCCTTTTGGTGAATGTTCATGGAGCATCTGCTATGTCACAGGCATTATGAGAAGTTTCAGGAACTCAGAGAATTGGTAAATACAATCCCTAACTTTCCATAACTTAATGTCGGCAAGGCCTTTTTAACCTACAATTTAAGATTCTCATTTAGATTTTGTGAAAGTCTGGTGTGTAAATTTCACACAGTCTTTTAGGTAGCCATTATGAGAATGGGAATAAGTCCTCTGGTTTACCACTGAGCATTTTTTTACTCCATCTACAGTCCATGGGGTCGCAAAGGTTCAGGCGAGACTGATCGACCAAGCGCAGCACAACACAGGTGAAGTCCAGAGTGGCTTGGAGCTTTCAGAAGAGTTCTGCCTTGAGAACGCCAGCTGTTCTCAGAGGATGCAGTGTCCATCTTTAGGGTCTTCTATCTGGGTGCCCTCTTATGTGACCGTAAACTCCCAGGAGAGTCCCTTTTGCGTTACACAGGGTGTATTCTGTGGATCGCTCTTATAACACAGTGCTTTGCAGCTACGAGGGAATTGGTCGGCTTGCAGGGTTCTAGTAAATTTTGATCTCTGGTCTTCTCTAATTTTCGATGGTCAACTATTCATCCCAGGAATCATGCTTAGTGTCTTTCTTCCCTTGGTAATGTCCTCCTTCAGTTTCAAATCGCTAATTTTTTCATCTGGGATCTTCAGATTGCCTTTGCTAAGGCCATATACGCAGTGCGTGTGTGCTAAATTGCTTCAGTTGTATCGGACTCTTTGTGACCCTACGGACTATAGCCCCCAGCTCCTCTGTCCATGGGAGTCTGCAGCAAGAATACTGTAGTGGGCTGCTGTGCCCTCCTCCAGGGGATCTCCCCGACCCAGGTGGCACCGTGGCAAAAAATCTGCGTGCCAATGCAGGAGACACGGGTTCAATCCCTGGGTCAGGAAGGTCCCCTGGAGAAGGAAATGGCAACCCACTCCAGTATTCTTGCCTGGGAAATCCCATGGATGGAGGAGACTGGTGGGCTACAGTCCATGGGGGTCACAAAGTGTCAGACATGATTGAGCAACTGAACACACACACACACACACACATTAGATCACAGTAGAGGATTTTTTTTCTTTTTCACTTTTTCAGGCTAGACAATCATTAAAATTTTTTTTCCCAAATGACCTGGTTTCTGTCCCTTTAACCATTTTGATTTTCCTTTTCCCTTTGGCATCATTTGCAGGACGAAATAGAAAACCGAAACTCACAAAGCCTGACAATTGTAAGATATACCGAAAGGCTATTTCCAGCCCTTACCGAGCAGAATCTTATTAACATAGCCTGAAATTAGTTTTCTAGTTTTTTAGCTTTTTTCTAGTTTTATGGAACTTTCACTGACATAAAACACTGTATAAGTTTAAGGTGTAAAGCATCACATTTCAACTTGAATGTATTGTGACATGATTACCACGGTAATTTAGTTAACATTCATCATCTTCTGTGTGTACAAGAAAAAGAAAGAAAAGAGAAACTGTTTTCTTCTTGTGGTGAACATCTTGGGATCAGCTCTGTCTTTAAATCAATGTGTTTATTCTTGCACCTTCCTGCTGCACGTGGGCTTCCTCCAGTTGCAGCCGGCAGGGGCTCCTCTCTGCGGCTGGTGCATGAGCTGCTTATTGCAGCGGCTTCTCCTGTGTGCTGGAGGCTTTAGGGTGCGTGGGCCTCAGTCGTCCTGACGCACGTGCTAAGTTGCCCCAAGGCCTGTGGGGTCTTCCCAGACCATGTCTCCTGCATGGGCAGGAGGATTCTTTGCTACTGAGCCGCCAGGGAAGCCCAGGACCAACTCCATAGCCGTCACTGTATCGCGCGTTACATCTCTGGTGCTTCTGTACCTTACAGCTAAGTTTTCACCTTTTGACGACCTTCATCCAGCACCAGCCCCTCTCCCCTGCCAAGTAACCACAAAGCTGATCACTTTTCCTATTAGCTTGGTTTTTCTTTTTAGTCAGAGGAATGATGTGATCTGACTTTGATTTCTTTTTACTTTTTATCACTCTGTTGTGTGCTGAAGATACTGTGGACTGTCAGAAGGCAGGGCTGGAAACAGACAGGCCTGCAGTCCTGGCTGGGGACACGGGTTGTTCCAGGAAGGGAGGCAGCAAGGGGGGCGGCGGAAACGCAGAGAAGCCGGTGGCTGCCGCGCCATTCGGGAAGGAGAGACGAGCGCGCGACCGGTTCGGGCAGGAGGACAGGGCGACAGATTCGAACCAAGGACGACCTCGAAATTCTTTCCTGGGCCAAGTCAGTATTAACTGAGAAGTAGGAAGGAATACGAAAAGGAAAACAGGTTTGGTCCAATTTCGAACATGCTAAGCTTGAGAAAGACACCTGGCAAGTGTCTTCATGGATATACTCTAAATATGGTTGAAAATTTAAGTCTGAGACTCAGGAGAGAGCTCAGGATTTGAGAGAGAACTGTGAGAGCTGTCAGAAAGCTAGGAAATTTTGGAGACCCAGAATAGAATTCCTAAAACAGGAAAGAAATTAGAAAGTGCATTTCAAACATTTAGACACACAAGGCTTTACACCTAGGCAGTGGGGCTGTCTGCCATCAAAGAGGAAGAAAAAACTCCTTATTTCACCTCGAGTCTGTTCCCCTCAGCAGGGACAGAAGCAGGAGCCGATTCTGCGCAGGGAGATTCCGACAGAACAGAATCCCAGCAGTGCTGTGCCTCCAGCAAGACTTCCTGGGTTTGGCGTCGGCTGGGGACGGAGCCCTAAACTGCTACTGCCTTCCATAAACACTGACTGTCTCTCTGGGTTTCTGACTCCAAGCAGAAAGCGCTTCTGCTCCACCCGGATTCCGTGAAGCGGTCAGTGTCAAAGGCACAGCAAGTATGAAGCGCGTGAGCCCAAGAGAGGGGAGGCTCAGAGACGCGAGCCTGGGTTCCTGCAGCCATTCTCACCGCGCGGCTGGTGGACTTCACCGTCCGTACTGCAGTTTCCTATTCAGCTTCCACAAGCTTTGCAGAACACGAAGTTCATACAAATTCTACCAACATATTTCACACCTCTCTTATCATTCAGCTCAAAACTTATTACCAGCTCACTGTGTTGCACCAAGGATTTAGATTTTTTTATAACCATTTTCTAAAATTCTGGGCACTTTATAAATGTATGACTTTTATGGCAAATCAATAAATTTTATCCACCTATTATTCAGCAGGGAACATTCCTTACTGAATAAACTATGTGGTTACCATTAACTTTTCAATCCAGTTGAAATTTTAAATTAGAAAAATTTTAAATTAAATTTTTTATGAAATTTTAAATTAAAAAAAGATTCCTAGTATAAGGCAGGAATGAGGAAATACAGAAAAGGGAGCTGGGATTCAGGAATAAAGTAGAAAAGTCACGAATGCAACAAGATTTTGCTTTTCTTACATAATGCAGTAACTCACATGAACCAGAAAGGACTTTGATATCTTTCAAAAATTATTGGAATGATTGGTTTAGGACAGGGTTTTTTCAACAGAGAATGACTTTTCCCTCCCTCCCAGGGGACACTCAGCAAAGTCTGGAGACACTGAAGAGAGGAGGTTTCATCAGCTTCTAGTGGTTAGAGCCCAGAGATGCTGCTAAGCGCCTGAGCATACACAGGACACCCACCTCCCGGCAGAGAATGGCCCAGGCCCTCTGTCAGTATGCCGAGGCAGAGAGACCAAGCTCGAGATGCGGGGCTTCATAATTTTGCCCCTATTCGTGCTAAGCCAGACCCTCAAATAGAGCTTTAAAAATTTTTGTGTATTTATATTGTTTTCAAATAAACCACTAAAGATGACATTTAATATAGTTGCAATAAATGACTAATAATATTATCTAACTCTCTGAAGAATATGAACAATCTGGTAATGCTTTCAAAATGCCAGTGCCTGGTTAAAGCTGAGTTGCTTAGACACAGGGCTTCCCAGGTGGCGCTTGTGGAAAAGAACTTGCCTGCCAAAGCAGAAGGCGGGAGATGCAGGCTGGATCTCCGGGTCCAGAAGACTCCTGGGGGGCACGGCAACCCACTCCAGGATTCTTGCCTGGGGAATCCCATCGACAGAGGAGCCTGGCGGGCTCCAGTCCGTGGGGTCGCAAAGAGTCCAACACGATTGAGGTGAATGACCATGTACACAGCTTATAAACTGATTAGGGAATCAACTTTAACCATTGAAAAATAGTCTCTCAAGTCACACACTGGAGTTAAATTGTTGATGACCAATGTATTTAACCTTGATTTCTCCATAAACAAACGATTGGCTAATTGACCAGCAAAGAAACTTGTTAGATTAACAAATGGAATTGAAATCATTATTTTATTTACGGTTTTAAAGTTGCAAATCTCCCAGCTTTAATTCAGCTGAACACCTATATATCATTTTAGAAAAAATACCCACTATTTAAACTTTAAATGTATATATTTTGTGTTTATTCATCTTATTAGGGCCTAGCTCTTGTGTTAATTTCAGAAGGTGAGTCGTTTGCCTAGAACAGATATTAGAAGAATAAACTTGTCAAACTTTTTAAGATAATAGGGCGAATTTAAGTGACTGAAGGTATAAACGTACAAATCAGTGTTACCCAAAATACTGGCTGGGAAATCCTGAAGTCTGTAGACTGTTTGAAGGGGTCTTCAGTATGTGCACATCATAGACAGCTGTTTAAAAGTCACAACAGAGTGATGATCGGCAGCCCTTAGGAAACAACTGGCCAACAGTTGTTTCCTAAGAACTTTAAATGCATCAGATTATTTCATAAAATGTCCAATAGGCTGACACCATACTCTGTCCATCTTGAAGGCAAGAAATAAAAAGTTTGTTAAGAAAGGTTATAAATTCCTCCAGGTCACATAGTTGCTAAGAGGTAGAACTGCATTTGTCTCAGTCCTGAGTTCTTCACCAACCTGCTGTACATAAACGTACCTGCAATGATTAAACACAAAAATCTGAAAAGCATTACTGAGCACGGAGCAGTCTTTCTGTCACTCTGACCTTTCTCAAGATATTGGGGAAAAAAGATCATACGAAGCTTTAACTTTTAAAGACTGAGAGCCATGCTAATACATTTCTCCCCTCATTTATTTTTGCTTGTCAATTATTCATGCAGCAGGCAGCGTTAGCGATGGTTGGTGAGATCCTCAGTACACACAAGCGCATTCAGAGACTTAATCACGGATCATGAAACAACACACGACCCTTCTCCCTTTGTCTCCAGCTTTAACTTTCTACTTCAATTAATACGGCTTCCAGACATATTACTGTAGCTATTAAAAAATAAGTAATTGTTTTCTGCAGGGCTGTGTAATTTAATTGAATCAGGATATGCGTCTCCCTCGCAGACTAATTAGGTCCTCAACCAGTCTTCTGTGTGATGAGAATGTTAGGACTCCAAATAGAAAAAGAATTCATCAGTATAGTTAGCTGTGAAGTCTGGGGAAGCTGCGGAATACATTGGCGGTTCTTAGAGCCAGCGTACCTGCGTTCTGAGTCACTTCAATCCTGTCTCTTTGCAACGCTATGGATGGTAAGCCACCAGCCTCCTCTGTCCATGGGATTCTCCAGGCAGGAAACTGGAGTGGGTTTCTGTGCCTTCCTCCAGGGGATCTTCTGGAACCAGGGATCAAATCCTCATCTCTGATGTCTCCTGCACTGGGAGGTGGGATCTTTACCACTAGCGCCACCTGGACAGCCCCTCTTAGGAGCCAGAGACCTTGGTGATAGAAGGAAGCATAATGGACCTATTTTCCTGGGTTGGAATCCCCCAGGATGTTCGTCTTCCTGGGTCAGTTCAGTTCAGTGCAGTCGCTCAGTCCTGTCCGACTCTTTGCGACCCCATGAATCGCAGCATGACAGGCCTCCCTGTCCATCACCATCTCCCGGAGTTCACTCAGACTCACGTCCATCGAGTCCAGAATGCCATCCAGCCATCTCATCCTCGGTCGTCCCCTTCTCCTCCTGCCCCCAATCTCTCCCAGCATCAGAGTCTTTTCCAATGAGTCAACTCTTCGCATGAGGTGGCCAAAGTACTGGAGCTTCAGCTTCAGCATCAGTCCTTCCAAAGAACACCCAGGACTGATCTCCTTCAGAATGGACTGGTTGGATCTCCTTGCAGTCCAAGGGACTCTCAAGAGTCTTCTCCAACACCACAGTTCAAAAGCGTCAATTCTTCAGGGCTCAGCCTTCTTCACAGTCCAACTCTCACATCCATACATGACCACTGGGAAAACCATAGCCTTGACTAGACGGACCTTAGTCAGCAAAGTAATGTCTCTGCTTTTGAATATGCTATCTAGGTTGGTCATAACTTTTCTTCCAAGGAGTAAGCGTCTTTTAATTTCATGGCTGCAGTCACCATCTGCAGTGATTCTGGAGCCCAAAGTCTGACACTGTTTCCACTGTTTCCCCATCTATTTCCCATGAAGTAATGGGACCAGATGCCATGATCTTTGTTTCTGAACATTGAACTTTAAGCCAACTTTTTCACTCTCCTCTTTCATCAAGAGGCTTTTTAGTTCCTCTTCACTTTCTGCCATAAGGGTGGTGTCATCTGCATATCTGAGGTTATTGATATTTCTCCCGGCAATCTTGATTCCAGGTTGTGTTTCTTCCAGTCCAGCATTTCTCATGATATACTCTGCATATAAGTTAAATAAGCAGGGTGACAATATACAGCCTTGATGTACTCCTTTTCCTATTTGGAACCAGTCTGTTGTTCCATGTCCAGTTCTAACTGTTGCTTCCTGACCTGCGTACAGATTTCTCAAGAGGCAGGTTAGGTGGTCTGGTATTCCCATCTCTTTCAGAATTTTCCACAGTTTATTGTGATCCACACAGTGAAAGGCTTTGGCATAGTCAATAAAGCAGAAATAGATGTTTTTCTGGAACTCTCTTGCTTTTTCGATGATCCAGCGTATGTTGGCAATTTGATCTCTGGTTCCTCTGCCTTTTCTAAAACCAGCTTGAACATCAGGGAGTTCACGGTTCACATATTGCTGAAGTCTGGCTTGGAGAATTCTGGGTCACTCAGTGTATATTTATTTATGTGAAGGAAGTTGTTTGTTTTTGGAAAGGAAACAATATCAAAAAAGTAACTGCTTTGGAATATATTTAAGGTACAAAAGTTTTAATCAACATAAAATCTTATTTTTTAAATTGGCGTGTAGTTGCTTTACAATGTTGTGTTAGCTTCTGCTGTTCACAGAGTGGATCGGCTCTCTGTGTGTGCATGCACGCCCTCCCTGCCGGGCCCCCCTCCCACGCCCTCCCTCCCGGGCCCTCCAGGCCATCACGGAGCGCTGAGCTGCCCTCCTGGGGCTGCACAGAGGCTTCCCAGCAGCTTGTGGCTGCGGGTCTCTGTCAGTGCTGCTCTCGCGGTTCGTCTCGCCGCCCTGCGCTGTGACCCCGCGCCCATTCTCTGCCGCCCTGCGCTGTGACCCCGCGCCCGTTCTCTGCATCTGCATCTCTGTTCCTGCCCTGCAGACAGGCTCACCCGGACCCTTATTCCAGATCCCATATATGTGCACTCATATACGATATGGTTTTTCTATTTCTGACTTCAGTCTGTATGACAAACTCTAGGTTCATCCACATCAATACAGATGACTAATTTCACTCCTTTTTATGGCTGAGTAATATGGAACAACAGACTGGTTCCAAATAGGAAAAGGAGTTACGTCAAGGCTGTATATTGTCACCCTGCTTATTTAACTTCTATGCAGAGTACATCATGAGACACGCTGGGCTGGAAGAAGCACAAGCTGGAATCAAGATTGCTGGGAGAAATATCAGTAACCTCAGATATGCAGATAACACCACCCTTATGGCAGAAAGTGAAGAGGAACTAAAAAGCCTCTTGATGAAAGTGAAAGAGAAGAGTAAAAAAGTTGACTTAAAGCTCAACATTCAGAAAATGAAGATCATGGCATCTGGTCCCATCACTTCATGGGAAATAGATGGGGAAACAGTGGAAACAGTGTCAGACTTTATTTTTTTGGCTCCAAAACCACTGTAGATGGTGATTGCAGCCATGAAATTAAAAGACACTTACTGCTTGGAAGAAAAGTTATGACCAACCTAGACAGCATATTCAAAAGCAGAGACATTACTTTGCCAACAAAGGTCCATCTAGTCAAGGCTATGGTTTTTCCTGTGGTCATGTATGGATGTGAGAGTTGGAGTGTGAAGAAAGCTGAGCACCGAAGAACTGATGCTTTTGAACTGTGGTGTTGGAGAAGACTCTTGAGAGTCCCTTGGACTGCAAGGAGATCCAACCAGTTCATCCTAAAGGAGATCAGTTCTGGGTGTTCATTGGAAGAACTGGTGCTGAATCTGAAACTCCAATACTTTGGCCACCTGATGTGCAGAGCTGACTCATTGGAAAAGACCCTGATGCTGGGAGGGATTGGGGGCAGGAGGAGAAGGGGACGACAGAGGATGAGATGGCTGGATGGCATCACGGACTCGATGGATGTGAGTCTGAGTGAACTCCAGGAGATGGTGATGGACAGGGAGGCCTGGCATGCTGCGATTCATGGGGTCGCAGAGTCGGACACGACTGAGCGACTGAACTGACCTGAACGGAGCTGAAGGTTCCGTTGCACGCCCGTGCCGCTTCTCCTTCACCCCTTCATCTGCTGGGGACACTTTGGTTGCTTTCATGTCCTGGCTACTGTAAACAGTGCTGCATTGAACATGGGGGGAGAGTGTCTTTCTGAATTACTATAATTTTACTGTAGTTTTCTCAGGGTGTAGGCCCAGTAGTGGGGTTGCTGGGTCACATGGTAGTTTTACTTTTCGCTTTTGAAGGAACCGCCACACCGTCGTCCGTAGTGATGGCATCCGTTCATGGTGCCGCCGACAGTGCAAGAGGGCTCCCTTCTCCCCACGTCCTCTCCAGCATGCATTGTCCGCAGATGTTTCGATGATGACCATTCTGAGCCGTCAGCAATAAATTTAAAAAGAATCAGTGACACTCCGTTTCCTGCCTCAGCATCTATTTCATCTTCAGACTGCTTTAACTTCCTATAATTTTCACACTGAACTCAGCTCTTGGAACTGTCTACTCTTTTACAAGTCCAGTGGAATCTTCCTGATTAGACTAGGACTAAGTAATGTATTAACTTCTGCCTCTAGCCTTTGAGCTGACCCACCGGGCAAGTGACACAGAGACAAGCGTTCCCTTCCAAGTCCTGTTCTATTGCTGAGGTCTGAGTGAAGAAAGTTGTCTTTGATTTAAGCCACTTAGTGTAGGGATGTTTTTCTATATTGCAATAGCTAACTAAAACAACCTAACGCAAATCTTTATCACTCATTTATACATCCATTTAGCAATTATTTATTAAGCACCTCCTAAATGTCAGGGCTTGTTGTTGTTCAGTCGCTCACTCTTTGTGACCCCATGGACTGCAGCACCCCAGACTTCCCTGTCCCTCACATCTCCCAGAGTTTGCTCAAACTCATCCAATGATCTCGTCCTCTGTCGTCCCCTTCTCCTTTTGCCTTCAATCTTTCCCAGCATCAGGGTCTTTTCTAATGAGTCAGTTTTTTGCATTAGTGGCTAAAGTATTGGAGTTTCAGCTTCAGCATCAGTCCTTCAATGAATATTCAGGACTGATTTCCTTTAGGATTGACTGATTGGATCTCCTTGCACTCCAAGGGGCTCTCAAGAGTCTTCTCCAACACCACAGTTCTAAAGCATCAGTTATTTGGCTCTCAGCCTTCTTTATGATCCAATTCTCACATCCATACATGACTACTGGAAAAACCATAGCTTTGACTGTTTAGACTTTGCCAGCAAAGGTCTCTGCTTTTTAATATGCTGTCTAGGTTTGTCATAGCTTTTCTTCCAATGAGGAAGGGTGTTTTAATTTCATGGCTGCAGTCACCATCTGCAGTGATTTTGGAGCCCAAGAAAATAAAGTCTGTTCTAGTTGCTGGGTATTTACGTTTAAGGAAGGTAATCTTTCTCATGGAGGTTATTTGGTAGTGGAAAGAAACAAAATTAATGTACAGAGAGTGAAAGATTATTAAGCATAAGTATGAGCTGGAAAGGAAAATAAATGGTGGATAGAGATTAAAAGAGGTGAGGTCTCTGGAACAAAGACTTCACAGAAGTCAAAGAGCAAGTCAAGTTGATATCTGGAGCCAGAATGTTCCAGGCAGAAGGGGAGCAAGCGCAAATGTCCTGAGGCAGGCATGTCTCGGTTTATCCTGGGGAAGCAAGGAGGTGACTGCAAGGCAGTGGACAGAAGGAAAACTGTTAAGAGCCTGGGTCAGAATGGATGCTGGAGGCCAAGTTACAAAGAGTCTTGAGGAATCTGCGTCCTCTTGTGTGTGAGATGGGAAACCATGAGGGGTTTGACAAAGTAGAGGCTTGGTACAACTTACGTTTAGAAGGACTGCTGAAGATGTTTGTTTATCTGTGGCCATGCTGGCCTTCACTGATGCACGCAGGCTTTCTCTAGTTGCAGGGAGGGGCTGCTCTCTGTCTCTGCGTCCGGCTTCTAACTGCTGCGGCTTCTCTTGTTGTGGAGCCAGGCATGCAGGCTTCAGTAGTTGTGGCGCATGGCCTGCAGTGTGAGGAATCTTCTCAGACCAGGGGTTGAACCCCCGTCCCCTGCACTGGCAGGGGGATTCTCAACCACTGCACCACCAGTGAAGTCCCAAGACCTTTATTTATTATATGACAGGCTTTGTCCCCGCTGTTTTACACTCATCGACACAGTTAGTCTTCACCACTGTGTCAAATAACCTGTAGAAATGTAATAGCATTGTTTTATTTCATTGTTTTTACATTGTCACCTAGTACATCTAACAAATAATACTTCCATTTAATTTTCAATAATGTATTTAGGTTTAAAAAGAGCAGTTAAGACAGCAGTTAAATAAGGGCGCATGATCATATCAGAGGTCATGAAAGTGACTGGTAAAGATTGAAGTTAGAGGGACATTGGCCTAGAGTAGCACCGCCCAAAAGCTGATGCGCATTTAGTCCACCTCAGGAGCTTCTTGGGCTCCAAAATCCCTGCAGATGGCGACTGCAGCCATGAAATTAAAAGACGCTTACTCCTTGGAGGGAAAGCTATGACCAACCCAGACAGCATATTAAAAGGCAGAGACATTACTTTTCCAACAAAGGTCCATCTAGTCAAGGCTATGGTGTTTCCAGTGGTCATGAATGGATGTGAGAGTTGGACTGTGAAGAAGGCTGAGCACCGAAGAATTGACGCTTTTGAACTGTGGTGTTGGAGAAGACTCTTGAGGGTCCCTTGGACTGCTAGGAGATTCAACCAGTCCATCCTAAGGGAGATTAGTCCTGGGAGTTCTTTGGAAGGACTGATGCTAAAGCTGAAACTCCAATACTTGGGCCACCTCATGGAAGAGTTGACTCATTGGAAAAGACTCTGATGCTGGGAGGGATTGGGGGCAAGAGGAGTAGGGGACGACAGAGGATGAGATGATTGATGGCATCACTGACTTGATGGACATGGGTCTGAGCAAGCTCCGGGAGTTGGTGATGGACAGGGAGGCCTGGTGTGCTGCAGTTCATGGGATCTCAGTCAGACACAACTGAGTGACTGAACTGAACTGAACCGAAAGAGCTTGTTAAAATACAAATTCTGATCCAGTAATCTGGGGTTGGCGAAGATGCTGCATTTTTAATTAAACCCACGTGATACTGCTGATGTGTGGACTCAGCTATGGAGCTTAGATCCTGTGAACTCAGGATCTAGGGGCCTGTCACCTACTTACCCAAATCCCCTCAACAGGTGAAGAAAACTAGGGGAGAGTCAAGTTGAACCCTGTTCTCTTGGGCTCTGGTCTAACAGTCATTGTATAGAATGTGAGCTCATTTGACAATGTTGATGCCAAATAGTCATCAATGAGACCTCTGAAGAAACTTCCAGGACTCCCGTATTTTCCCGCAGACACTGAACCGGGAGGAAGTTTACACTGCTTTTAAAAACACAAATCCTCCAAACAGTATGATTTACATCAGGTCCTAACATCTATTTCCCTTCTGTTGACTGAGATAGAGTTCTTCCCATCAGAACCTGCAATGTATAATTGGAGCCGATGCAGCATGACTGGACTCCCTTTCACGGAATTCGGTAGGACGCCAGTTCTGCTTCTCAGTAATTCTGAACACGTGTTTACGGCTGAGCGGGTCTTTGTCGCTGCTGGCTTTTCTCCAGCTGCCGTGCACGGGCCTCCCCTGTGCTGGCTTCTTTTGTTGCCCAGCACGGACTCTGGGCGCGTGGGCCTCAGGAGCTGGGCTCCCGGGCTCCAGGGCACAGGCGCGGCAGCTGCGGTGCACGGGCTTAGCTGCTCCGCGGCCTGTGGGATCTTCCCAGATGAGGGACCGAACCCGTGTCTCCTGCACTAGCAGGTGGATTCTTTGCCTCTGAGCCACCAGTTCAGCCGTTTATCAATTACTTGTTCATCAAATCTTTCAGTTCCTAACTCACCTTATTGCATCAAATGCCTTCAGATGGTCATAAAAGCTTTGTTTCTGTTAGACAGTCAGACCCGTTCACGCCTGGACCCTGACTGCATCGGCTGAAACAAGTGAGAGTCTGACACGACCCTGCTGGCTACAGCAGCAGCCAGGGCCGCTCTATAGATATTCACTCACGCCGTGTCTCTCTATCCAGCTGCCAGAAGATGAAAGGGTCGAGGAACCTTCAAGTCATCAGGATGTAACTGTTGCCCAAACAGACGAGCCAACACGTCTACAATTGACTGGAGTGTAGAGGGAACAAGGCCCTTGCGTGCCTGTCAATACTTTTAGAAACGATTAGGAAAACGTTGCCTAGCGGTACCTTCAGACCACCTCGGCTTCTGCTAGCCGCAGGATGAGGAGGAGATCCCATACATTGGAAAGAAATACTTGTTAAGCTGAAATTTGAGTTAAAAATCATGCTGGCTGTACAGTAGGCAAAGATCAGAGCTCCACCCTTGGACCATAATCCAATAGCAGGAATTTTACAGGCAAACCAGAGACTGAAGCTTTATCTGGCCAGGAACTTTTGATTACCCACAGCTACTCACCGAGTGTGTATGTTAAGTCACTTCCTTCATGCTCGATGGTTCGCAGCCCTGTGGACTGTAGCCTGTCAGGCTCCTTGTCCATGGGGTTCTCCACATAAGAACACTGGAGTGGGCTGCCATGCCGTCTTCACGGGATCTTCCCCAGCCGGGGATCGAGTCTGCCTCTCTTTCATCTCCTGTACTGGCGGGAGGGTTCTTTACCATGAGCGCCACCTGGGGAGCCCTTGCTCGTTGAGGCCCGACTTCAGCTCCCACAGTCAGCCGTTCCCAGAGAAGGATCTGGGACTCATTCCAACCCGGCACAGACTCACGAGCAACGCACAGATCGCCGGAACAGTGAGCGAAGACTTATTCCAACCCGGCAAGTCTCGTGAGCAGCTCAGATCGCCGGAACAGTGAGCGAAGAGCCTTCCTGCCACTTACTACCTTCCGTGTTTCATAGGTTAGCTTGTAGGCTCGATGGACGAACATTCTCCCTAATTCCCCCTTCAAGGCTCATGGCGCGTGAATATAGCTCTCCCTTTCCCCCAGGTGGAGACACGAAGGGGATTATGAGCGGAAACTGCGGGCTCGCTCCTCCGGGAGCAATGCTACGCGTGTGCGCAGGTGCTCAGCCTCACTCCGCGTGTCTCCCATCCTTGGACCGGTGATCTCACCACACATGGGCCCTCAGTGACAGTCGCAGAGGCCCGAGAGGAAAGGCAGAAACGTGCGAAGCACAGAACTGCCAGGCCGACACTTCCGCAGAGCTACTGACCGAAGCAGGCTGGGCTCAGCGTCAAAGGGCAAGGCCGGGACCTCAGCACGGGCACAGGTGCCCGCAGGCGGGAGGAGCGGAGCCTTGCCGCCAGTCCAGCGCCTTCCGGCCGCGCCCCGCCGTCCCGCGCCCGCGGCGGAATCTGCCCGCCGGCGGACCGTGCTCCAGGGACTCCAGGCCCGGGAGAGCTGGGTTGCTCCGTCCACTCCCCTTCCATAGGCAGCTCCCCTCTGGGGGTTAGGACGCCCCTTTCCTGGTCTGTCATCTTGAAAATGAAGTTGCTCTCAGGTGAAAATGATGATTGACTCCCAGCAGAATATGGAACATATTGACCAATGTGAGGAGCACGGCACGCATTTCCCCTTGCCGAAGACCTTTTCCCGGGAAGCAGATACTGCCTGCTCACTGAGGTCCAGACTTCCCTCTCAGAGCCTCTGCGCCACTCAGGCAGCCGCTAGTCATCGGCGCCCGTGGGGGGATATGCCACACGGTGAACTGAGGCGCCCTGGGGGGATATGCCACACGGTGAACTGAGGCGCCCTGGGGGGATATGCCACACGGTGAACTGAGGCGCCCGTGGGGGGGTATGCCACACGGTGAACTGAGGCGCCCGTGGGGGGGTATGCCACACGGTGAACTGAGGCGCCCTGGGGGGATATGCCACACGGTGAACTGAGGCGCCCGTGGGGGGATATGCCACACGGTGAACTGAGGCGCCCGTGGGGGGATATGCCACACGGTGAACTGAGGCGCCCGTGGGGGGATATGCCACACGGTGAACTGAGGCGCCCTGGGGGGATATGCCACACGGTGAACTGAGGCGCCCTGGGGGGATATGCCACACGGTGAACTGAGGCGCCCGTGGAGGAATATGCCACACGGTGAACTGAGGCGCCCGTGGAGGAATATGCCACACGGTGAACTGAGGCGCCCGTGGAGGAATATGCCACACGGTGAACTGAGGCGCCCGTGGGGGGATATGCCACACGGTGAACTGAGGCGCCCTTGGGGGAATGTGCCACACGGTGAACTGAGGCGCCCGTGGGGGAATGTGCCACACGGTGAACTGAGGCGCCCTTGGGGGAATGTGCCACACGGTGAACTAACCAGCGGAGATGTACGGAAGAGTCCACGTGCAGCTCATTTTCCGACAGAGAGTGTGCGTCCTTAGAACAACGCACATCAGTTCTCCCAATTGCCCCCAGTCTTGGGACACGTGCAGAGAAGGTGCTGGTTCGGCAGTAGAATCTGAATGAAGAGGTTGACCTTCCAGTGACTTGTCCTGCACTCTCATAAATTTATGTTTACCAACAATGCTCCAGTGAGTGACACTCTGGAAGCTTCTGACATGAAAACCCACAACTTTAGCATGATTTTATATTTCTAGGAATCTATTAAAAATAAAATAGAGACTGTAACGTACCAAGGTGCCTTTTTTTTTTGTCATTTTGGTGGTGTTTGGAAATTATTCCTAAAATTTATTTTGGACTCAAATCCCTCTCTTTCTTCCAAAAGTAAATTATTTGGTGGTGTTATTAAACATCAAATGAGACCCTGACAAATTGTTGATGACTGCTTCCTGCAGACCCAGCTGTGTGAACAGCATTGCTGGTGGGGAAACGAGAATGTTTTCTGATGCCTTATGGAGCCAAAGCTGCAAAACTAATATTTCTGTGTTCGTTTCTTTCTGTTTTGTTCTTCTGTGCATACCAGGGGGAGGTGCAACAGCAGGGATTTGACAGGAAGGGAATATTTTAAACACACACAGAATGGCTCTCTCCTCCTCCTGTGTCAGTTCACTTGTGCAAACTTGTCAGGCTCTAGTCTCCACCATCCTCTCTGGCTCTCAGCTTTGTTCACACTTCCCAAAATAAAGCCAGTGTACTCATTACACAGCATATTAAATTCTGCAAACCACACCCTGCTGAACTCTAATGTCTAGGGACGCGTCCATCCCTGGAATGCATGCTGCCTGCCCTCAGGGACCCTGTCTGTGTTATTTCTTCCTGGAGCCAATGTTTTGCACATTTTAGGTGCTCAAAACCATCTCAGTTGACTAAATAAATGGCTGATGGCTACAGGCCACCATTTCTGATCTGAAGAGATGTCAGCCTGTCAAGAAAGCTTAGCCATGGAAGAACCACTGACTCTGGAGAAAACATTCCCAGTCTCTAGTTGGATTCAAGGCTTTCCACGCTCCCGCGGGACCAAACCTGCAGCCGCCATATGCTAGGTGTTACTCCGTGGACGGGTAACAAATGAGGGTCAGTGTTGATGTCCTGTTAAGTCCTCGCTCAAATCGCAGCTCTACTTCCACTGGCTGTGGTGGTTTGAGAAAGACAGTCAGCCCTTCCCATCCTCATTTCTTCATCTGTTAGAGAAATGATAACAAAAGCTTTATCTGGCCCTTGTGAAGATGAAAGATATTAGTATATGTACAACCAGTATGCTGAATAGATTATAAGTGTGGTTGTAATCAAAATTCAATTTTATTTTCTCCTGTTGTCCTTTCCAACTGTTTTATTCTTTATTTATTTATCTATAATACAGCTTTATACCATTCCTGGCAAAAATTCAGGGGCCAAAGTGGAATGTTGAACAAACTAGACCAGGCCAGCTTCAGGTTTGGGAAATAATTATCACTGGAACTTTTGTTTTGGAAGCTAGTGGAAATTAGTCATTAAGAATGTAGGTTCCAGGGACTTCCCTGGGGGCAGCGGTTCAGAATCTGCCTTCCAGCACAGGGGACTGGGTGTGGCCTCTGACGGGGGGTCTGAGGGCCCCTGGGCCATGCGGTGTGCCCCGAAGCAAGAAAAGAGAACATGGGCTCCCAAGACAGGTCAGACGGGTGTGAATCGTGACCCTGCCGCGGGTCAGGTAGGACAGGTTACTGGGGTCGCCGTGCTTCAGTGTTCTCATCTGTGACATTAATGATAACGTGCTTTTTAAGAAAATAGAAGGAACATACGTTCAGAGAACTCAGAACCGTATGGGCGACAGAGTAGACACTTTGTCACATTAGCCACGAGTTTCCCCCAGAGGAGAAGCACTTGTTTCCCATATGTGTTGTGTTCTTTTAGTCTATCTTATACCCCCACATTCCAAACCAGAAATAATAATAATGATAATAGCAATAAACGAGTGATAACAGCAAGGTAAATTGCATTTAAACATATTATCCATTGAGCTAAGTGCTTTTCATACAGTTTCTCTTTTAATTTTCAGAACAAGTCTGTGAGGTAGGAATAGTTATCTCAGAGTCCAGTATTTTTCAAGCAGAGGAAACTATGACTGATTCACAGCAGAGGCAGGAATCTGTACATGGTGCCAAAATGCAAGTGATGGATCTGAGACGTGAAGACTGGCTTCTCCGATTCCTAAGCCTCTGTTTTCAGTCACTACGCTCCATTGCCTAAATCTTCAATTACAGATAATTTTTTAGAGTAAATTATAGTATACCACACAAGGGAACATTGTACAGTCATAAAAAGTAATGTTATAGAAGTATGATTATTTAGATGAAAAGAGGGACAAAGTATAATCTTTGAAAAAGAAAAAGACTGCAAAATAGAATGTGTATTCTGATACTGCTTTTCTTAAAAAATGCAAATATATGTGTTTTTGGAAAAAAAATGGAAGCTGTTTATAAAAACGTGAATAATGATATTTTCTCATGAGGGATTATTATTCTCATGAGGCATTATTCTCACGAGAGATTAGGTATTATCTTTTGAACAGTTGTTTTAAAGATAAATACATATTTCATAGGAGACCCATTTTTATTTAAATCACTTATTTTTTTTATATAGCTATGATGAAAATTTTAGACACAGAACTGGACATGGAACAATTACTGGTTCCAAATGGGAAAAGGAGTATATCAAGGCTGTATATTGTCACCCTGCTTATTTAACTTATATGCAGAGTACATCATGCAGAATGCCAGGCTGGATGAAGCACCAACTGGAATTAAGATTGCCAGGAAAAATATCAATAACCTCAGATATGCAGATGACACCATCCTCATGGCAGAAAGTGAACAGGAACTAAAGAGCCCCTTGATGAAGGTGAAAAAGGAGAGAGTGAAAAAGCTGGCTTAAAACTCAACATTCAAAAAACGAAGATCATGGCATCCAGTCCCATCACTTCATGGCAAATAGATGGGGGAAAACTGGAAATAATGACAGACTTTATTTTCTTGGGCTCCAAAATCACTGCAGATGGTGACTGCAGCCATGAAAAGACACTTGCTCCTTGGAAGAAAAGCTGTGATAAACTTAGATAGCATACTAAAAAGCAGAGACATTACTTTGTTGACAAAGGTTCATATAGTCAAAGCTATGATTTTTCCAGTTGTCATGTATGGATGTGAGAGTTGGGCCATAAAGAAGGCTGAGTGCTGAAGAACTGATGCTTTCAAACTGTGGTGCTGGAGAAGACTCTTGAGAGTCCCTTGGACTGCAAGTATATCAAGCCAGTCAATCCTAAAGGAAACCAACCCTGAATATTCATTGGAAGCACGGATGCTGAAGCTCCAATACTTTTAGCCACTTGATGCAAAGAGCTGACTCACTGTTTCTAAAAGACCCTGTTGCTAGGAAAGACTGAAGGCAGGAGAAGAAGGGACGACCGAGGATGAGATGGCTAGATGGCATCACCAATGGACATGAGTTTAGGCCAGCCCTGGGAGATAGTGAAGGACAGGCAGGCCTGGCAGGCTGTAGTTCATGGGGTTGCAAAGAGCTGGCCATGACTGAGTGACTGAACAACAGATGCCGAACATGCGTGTGGCCATATCTCAGCATTCGGCGAAGAGATGGGCCACGAGGGGTCATGATACAGTACATGTGTTCTTCACTACCATCCAAGTTTGGCTAATTTTTTAAAATGAGTAATACTTTAAATATTACTAAGAGCAAAATAGTGTATGTTGGAGTCTCTGGATATAGAATTCTGCGTGATTTTTTTCTTACATTTTTATAGTTTTCTAATTTTCTGGAATCAATCACAGAACAGAAATAAGAGCTAATGCCGTGTGTGCGCCTGTGCACGTGTGCGTGCTTACGCCCACTGTGTGCGGGGCAGTGTCCTGAATGTTTCCCGTGCTCACGTCGCTGCCGCCTACCATGCAACAGACACTACAGAGGCGTTCTGTGCTTGTGACAATTAAGGCTAAGTGTCTTGTTCAAGATCACGCAACAAATACATGACAGAGTCAGAAGTTTATACAAAAAAGCACAAGCAAGTCCCTGATGAATTGTATAAATCTGCATTCTCCCAGGGAGAGAGAGAGAAAAATTCATTATAGAAACTGGCTCACATGATTATGAAGGCTGAGAGGTCGTGTGATCTGCAGTAGAAAACAAGGAAAGCTTGTTAAACAAGGATGTGGGGGGGATCACCAGTCCCGCGTCTTTTGAGCGCTGATTGCGACGCTGACCCCTCGATCCTCCAGCCCTGCAGTATTGCTTTAGATTGACCGTTTTCCTGGGCTTGAGGCAGTTCTAATGGCTTCCACGTGGCTTCTTCCACCATAAGAGCCCCTACTTCCTATGCAGAGACGCAGTGTGAGAATTCATCAGCTGCTAAGTTTGTCTGTTCTGATTATGCTTCTGGACCTGGGGAGACAAGCACAGAGTAGGTCAGGGGAGTCTCTGGACCTTCTGTGAGACGAACCAGAGCTAAAATGCCATCGATCTGACCAGAGGTCCGCAGTGATGTTTGGGGTCTTCTGAAATCAGTATCAGTTCAGAGTCAGTGCCAATAATCTGAAAAATGTTTGATTATTTCCTTCCCCTGATGAACTGCTATCCTGGTAAAAACAAGCAAATGAACAGAAACCTGGGTATCTTTGAGGAAGATTGGGAAAAAGATAACAGTTTATAAAACTTGACTGAGATAAGGGCTTCCCAGATGGAGAGTGAAGCGTTGTTCTGGGTGTGTCTACTGGGGTGATTCTGGAAGAGATCATCCGTATGTGACCTGATAGACTGAATAAGGAGCATCGCCCACCACATGCGGCTTTCCTGGTGGTGAAGTGGCAGAGAACCTGCTTGCCAGCGCAGGAGACTCAGGTTCAGTCCCTGGGCTGGGAAGACCCCTTGGAGAAGGACATGGCAGCCCTTTCCCGGATTCTTGCTGGAAAATCTCATGGACAGAGGAGCCTGGAGGGTCCCCAAAGCAGCGGACATGACTTAGAGACTAAACGATAAGAAACGCACTTCAGACAGCAAGTCTGCTTCGGGGAATAAGTGCATGGGGCTGAAACATGCAATGCACGCAGTTGACAACCACACACGCACGTCTACGCGGGCAGTCACTTTATAGGACTTGCAGCCCTTCATCTGTATACGCTCTTGAGTGGGTGCTAAAATTTCAGACAAACTCTTGACAAGTGCCATCTACAGTGTTTCCCTAGTTAGTAAGCTGAATAGTTGTCTATCAAAGAAAGGCACGCTATTCTCCTTTCAAAGGAGAACAATTCAATGAGTGGCAGTAGATTTTTTTTTTTTTTGTATGTGAGAAATATTTAGGTCGATTTGCCACACCTTAATTTCAATCCAGATTGTGTGTTATTTTTATATTGTTTCAAAACCTCACAGGTGCCATTTCTCAAAATGAGCTGCAACATAATTACTTACTCACCTGTGACTCAGAAAACGTGCCTTAGTCTTCCTTTCTCTACATAAAGCCTGACATTCATTTCAATAGAGCACAGTTTTGAGGCTTAGATTTTTAAGCTTCCTAATTGCAGGTGCAAATAAATGCTGCACCTCCTATAAAGTGAATAATGCGAACAGGAAATATTGGTTTATTTCAGAATAAGATAAATATCATCATGGTTTTCCTATTTCCCTGGAAAGCACAGGGTCAAATTATAGCCTTTAAAGTGATCAGAAGTACTTCAGCACCTTGATTAAAGAAAACGCTTGGATTGAGAGACACAACATCTTACTATCCTAGTTGACTTAGATTGTAGATAAGAATCCTTCTATCCATGTAGTTCTTTGCTCTTCTCAAAATTCTTCCTTGAAGTAACGTGTTCCTCGCATTACCTTCAACATCAGAGAACTGGATTTTTAGGTCCATGTTTTATAGAAATCAGAAAAGACATTCTGAGTGATTAAGGGGCTAGTTCAAGGTCACATGACTATTGCTTTTCAGCTTCTAAGTTGTGTCTGACTCTTTGTGACCCTACGGACTGCAGCACACCAGGCTTACCTGTCCTTCAATATCCCCTGGAGTTTACTCAAACTCGTGTCCATTGAGTTGCTGATGCCATCCAACCATCTCATCCTCTGTCATCCCCTTCTCCTCCTGCCCTCAGTCTTTCCCAGAATCAGGGTCTTTTTCAGTGAGTCAGCTTATTGCATCAGGTGGCTAAAAATATTGGAACTTCAGCATCAGTCCTTCCAGTGAAAATTCAGGACTGATCTCCTTTAGTATTGACTGGTTTGATCTCCTTGCGGTCAAGAGTCTTCTCTAACACCACAGTTCAGAAGCATCAATTCTTCAGCGCTCAGCTTTCTTTATAGTCCAACTCACATCCATACATGACTACTGAAAAAACCATAGCTTTGACTAGATGGACCTTTGTTGGCAAAGTAATGTCTTTGCTTTTTAATATGCTGTGTAGGTTGGTCATAATTTTCCTTCCAAGGAGTAAGCGTCTTTTAATTTCATGCCTGCAGTCACTGTCTGCAGTGATTTTGGAGCCCAAAAAAATAAAGTCTGACACTTTTTCCATTGTTTCCCTTTTTTGAATGTTGAGCTTTACGCCAGCTTTTTCACTCCTTTTTCACCTTCATCAAGGGGCTCTTAGTTCCTCTTTACTTTCCACCATTAGAAATAGAAAAAGACATTCTGAGTGATGAAGGGACTAGTTCAAGGTTACCTGACTAATAGATGATGAAGCAGAGAGTCCCAGGTAGGTGTGCAGATGGGAAGTTCACAGCTCATGTTGTGCCCCAGCATCCTCCCTTGAGGCAGGGTGTCCCCTTCTTGCACGCACGCTCAGTCACTCAGCGGTGTCTGACTCCTTTGCAGCTCCATGGACTGTGGTCTTCCAGGCTCCCCTACCCATGGACTCTCCCAGGCAAGGATACTGAAGTGGTTTCCATTTTCTTCTCCAGGGGATCTTCCCGACCCAGGAATCTAACCCATGTCTCCTGCGTCTCCTACACTGGTGGGTGGATTCTTTACCACTGAGCACCTGGGAAGTCTTAGATGGGATATATGCAATCATAAATCAGACACATCCGATTACATGAGAATGAAACAGCCCAGCCTGACTAAATGCCAAAATCACTACTGCGTAAGTAACTTTAGAGGCCACAGGTGAGACTGCTCTAAGACTGGGATTGGTCAGAGGCAGAAATGGTATCATCACAAGCACATTTCTCTCCATTTCTCCTCTACTTTGTTGGCATTAGTTTCAGGTTCAAAGTGGAGGCATCTAGCCAGTCCAGGGCAAAACAGAACACGGTTCCCCAGATGTTAGCACACAGCCCACCTTTCTCTGAGACTGGATGGCTCGGATCCTGTGTCCATCCGTGGACCCTTCACACCGGTCAGGAACATGACATCACACTGCTGAGCAGACCTAGGCCTCCGTCTAAGCCATAGGAGCTGAAAATGGAGGGGAGGGTCCGCAAGTGTTTCAGAGACGGTGATGGAGAGTGGCTCTTTGAATCAACAGATATCCACCCATTGCAAAGTCATAAGAGACTGGCTCCTGCTGACTCCCCAGAAAGTGTGTGTGTTTTCTTTTTTTCAGTTAAAGTATGCTAAGCAGTGATTACTTAAATTTGTATGAGAATTTGTAGCTGATTCATCAGTTAATAAACCTGTTGCTACTTCTGGTTAAATGCCTTTCAGCCATGCTGTTTCACTGTATACTTCTCTTTAGTTGGCTTCTGGAGTAGGAAGCTGGCTGATTCCGGTTCAAATCAAAGCTGTCACTTTTCCAGACTTGGACAAGTTAACCAGCTTCTTTGGGCCACAGTCCCTTTTCTTGACTTGTAAAGTAGAGATAAAAAAAAGAATATTCACCCTGTGGGGTTGCTGGGTGAGATAGAAAGGATGCGTAGAAAGTAAGAGAGAACGCACAGAAATTGGCATGTACTGGTGCTCAGCGACGTTTGAAGTGGTTACTGCTGATTTTCTATAGTTATCTTTGTCATCGATACCCATAGCTAATGGGCACAGTTTCTAACATTTAATAAGTGATCAGTGAAAGCTTTCTCTTTGCTTTCTCCCCTGTAAACAGGCGTCTTCTTACCTGGTGTTCCCCCATGCATGCGTGCTACGGTGGGCTAGAGTCCACGTGGTCACAGAGTCAGACAAAACTGGAGTGAATTACTATGCACGTGGCTTATATCCATATCCCGAGAAAGAACAGGTTCAAACATTCTCTTTTTCACTGTATTCAGGTCAGTAATCACAAAAAGAAGCCTTCACCATTGCTGTGTGTGAAGCCCACACTCACGGCTCTTTGACCACAGTTCTAATTGCTCGCTAGAATCCTTTTAGAAAACAATTGCTTTCTTGCAAACAAACTTGCACTTGGCAAAAAGAGAAACCAATCTTGTGTTCTGAATGCCTAAGCTCTCCCCAGTATAAAGGACAATACTCAGAATGGAAGCAAACATATAAACAACAGCAACAGAAAATGCAGAAGCTAGATCCGGAGCATGCCAATTCAGCACCCCTGGGAAATTAGAGACACAGCCTCCTTCTAATTTAATCTCTCTTTGACTCTAAAGATCAGCTTCATCTACTTTGTTCCAAAGAAAGATTTAAGTTACAGTCAGAATTAAGTTCCCTGACACCCAAGTGAATATGACCCTTGTCCCTGCTCTTCCTTAAAACTATAAATTTGGCCAGAAATGCTTGCATACAAATGTTAAACAAATGCTCCAGGGCGGTGAGGAGAAGAGGCAAGAGAAGTCGGCTCCAGCTGTCTGAGTGAGTCACATGGATGACCAGCTTGGGATCATGTCCTTGACTTTTGAAAGCGCCCATTGCCTGTCCTACCGGGCAGGCCTGTCCTCCAATTAAGCCAGGTTTTTGTGTAGCTCTGGTTGAAGGTCAAGTGCATAAACATACTCAAAGCAGGAACTGACACTTTTTTTAGAAAATAATTTTAGTGATTTATTTTTGGCTGTGTCGAGTCTTCGATGCTTCTTGGACTTTCCTCTAGTTTTGGCGAGCGGGGGCCAGTCTCTGGTTGTGGGGCGCAGGCTTCTCTGGATGTGGAGTGTGGCTCGAGTGTGCGCAGGCTCTGTAGTTGGAGCAAGTGGGCTTAGCAGCTCTGAGGCATGTGGGATCTTTCCAGATCAGGGATTGAACGAGTCTCCTGGGTTGGCTGGCCAATTCTTTACCACTGAGCCACCAGGGAAGTCCTGGATACTTCATGTTCATGGGACAATATTGTGATTATTTTGGCATTGTTCTTAATACTCTATGTGTACATAGAACTTCAAGAGAGGTTTCAATTCTATCTTGTCATTGACACTTAAAAAAACACTGAAGTTGTTTATCATCTCTTCTTTTTGGAAGTGGCAGTAGTAGTTTAATGAGGCTGCATTCAGTAGTTAAGGGAGGTTCAATGTAAGTTTACCTGTAGGACATAAGGAAGCCAGGCAAAAGCAGATAAGGAGTCAGTTTAGGATCCTGATTAACTGAGTTTGGGAGCTGGGCTCTACCTGGGTGGTCTGGAGACTGTTGCTCAACATTCTAAACCCCAGTCTCCACCTTCCTAAATGATTATAATGAGGCCTGTCAAGGAGTCAATGAGCTAATAAGTGCAGAGCATTGATTAGTGCGTGGGAATGACAGCTGTGAAATCATCGCAATTAATGAGGCTTTTTTTTTTTTTGAAGTTTTTTTTAATGTAGACCATTATTAAAGTCTTTATTGAATTTGTTACAATATTGCTTCTGGTTTATGTCGCTTGGATTTTTGGCCATGCGGCATGTGGGAACTTAGTTCCCTGAGCAGGGGCTAACCCTGCACTCCTGCATTGGAAGGGGACGTCCTAACCACTGGCCTGCCGGCGGAGTCCCTGAACAACGCTTCAGTATTATTCCTTTCAGTCTCACTCTAGAATTGCTTTATGAAACACGTTTTCTGATTTTACTTTTATTTACTTACGGCTGGGCTGGTTCTATATTGCTGCGAGGGGGCTGTCTCTTGCCGTGGCAAGCAGGGTCTCCTCGCTGGTTGCGGTGTGCGCGCCTCTCACTGCCCCGTGTCCTCTCACTGCAGAGCGCGGGCTCTGGGGCGCGTGGGCCTCAGCGCGGGCTCTGGGGCGCGTGGAGCGCGGGCTCTGGGGCGCGTGGAGCGCGGGCTCTGGGGCGCGTGGAGCGCGGGCTCTGGGGCGCGTGGAGCGCGGGCTCTGGGGCGCGTGGAGCGCGGGCTCTGGGCGCGTGGAGCGCGGGCTCTGGGCGCGTGGAGCGCGGGCTCTGGGGCGCGTGGAGCGCGGGCTCTGGGGCGCGTGGAGCGCGGGCTCAGTTGCCTTGCTGCACGAGGGAATTCCCTGGACCAGGAACTGAACTGGTGTCTCCTGCATTGCAAGGTGGATTCTTAACCACTTGACCACCAAGGAAATCCAAAGTGTGTTTTCTTGTTCTGTAGTCAACGACATGTCTCCAGAGTCCCTAGCATGAACATTTTCTATAGAGAAATGAAAACAATTCATTTTCTTTCTCCAGCAAAAATAGAGTCTCTTCGTGATTAGTGATTAGTTCATGATGGTAGAAAAGATGATAGAAAAAGTCTACAGCACTCACATGGCTTTTACAATGAGACCAGGTGTTCTGAGATTACACTGTAGGCATCTTCTTAATCTCCACTGAAAATGGTTTCCTTTCACAACAAACATGTTTGAAATAGCCAAAGAAATATGTATAGCATCTCCTAGATTATTGACTTGAAAAAATATTGAAATGTCAAATAGCTTCCTGAAAGCTTTCTGACAGCATGACAAGTTAAATTTTTCACAAAACAGTTTGGCTTCTAAAACAATGAGTTGCAAAATGCCAAAAGAAATCAAGAGGGATGACTCATGACTTCTACACCTGTTCAGAGGTGGGAAGAACCAACCGTGGGTGGCAATTACATCCAAGCAGCCATTTGGACTCTCCTCCTTCTTGGCCAATTAAGTCTAAAAAAGATCCTTGGAGTTTGTGAGGAAAATGACTTGGGCCTAATTCTTGAAAACGCGCAGGCTGCCATGCATAGGTGCATCCTGCCATGTTTTGATCACTGGAAAAGAGGGAAGGAGGGAGATAGAAAAACAAATATTGCAAATAAGTTGGCTTTAACAAAGCTGGCCATTTTTTTTAAGAGCCAGCTTGTTACTTATAAGCATTCTCAGAGCATGGCAGAGAGCTGACCATTTTTTTAAACTGGAAAAAAATTGCTTTACAATGTTGTGCTGATTTCTGACATACAACGTCGCCAGTCAGTCATATGTATACCCCCTCCCTCTTGAGCCTCCTCCCCCGCCACACCCCCTGGGTCGCCGCAGAGCCCTGGCCTGAGGCCCCTGGGCCACCAGCTTCCCAGCGCGTGCCTGTGTGGCTCGTGAGAGTGCGCACGCCAGGGCCGCCTTCTCAGTGTGGCCCAGCCTCCCGCCCCCGCTGGGTCCACGAGTCCATCTCTACATCTGCGTCTCCGTCCCTTCCCTGCAAACGGGCTCATCAGTACCATTCTCTAGATTCCAGACGTATCCATTAATATGTAACATTTATTTTCTTCTTTCTGACTTACTTCACTCTGTTTAACAGGTTCCAGGTTCATCCACTCACTACAAGTGGCTCAGATGCGTTCCTTTTTATGACTGAGAAATACTTCACTGTGTACACCCACCACAACTTCTTTATCCACTTGTCTGTTGGTGGATATCTAAGTTGCTTCCATGTCCTGGCTGTTGTAGATAGTGCTACAATGAACACCTTTACAAACGTCACTCAAGATACTTAATAAAGATTCAGATTCCAGGGTTTTGCCTGTGATGCACTAAACTGGAATCTTGGAGTCTAGGGCCCGGAAATCTTCGTTTCTAAAAAGAACTCCAAGTGAGACTGAGGCACCTTAAATGGCACTCAATGACTGTGAAGCACAAAATAGAGCAGCGTCAACAGCAGAAAGTGTCGAATAAACGTGTGTGCACATATGCAGATTTCTTCTGATTATTCAGGTTTTGAAACGTCAGTGTTTGGTTGGATTTCAGTTCAGAATTGCTCAGATCCTTTTCTAAATATGTCTCTTTTCCCAGCTCGTGTGGCCCCAGGTTTCCTCCAAATTTAACTCTAAGAGCCGGGGCAGGGTGTGCAGTGTGGTGAGCTGGACCCACTGTCACATCTCCTGAATGTTGGCCACCAGGGAAGTCGAGGGTTTCTCCTCCTCGTTGGTAGCAGTCTCCTCCTCCAGTTTCTCATATATCCATGGTCCTCAGCTCAGTCGTTTTGAAAATGGGATTAGAAATAAAATTCCTGAGTCTGCTTGTCATTATTTAAGCAAGTCACTAGGCAACATGGTAAAGTCTTTTTCCATTTCTCACTTTAGCAACGTAAAGACTCTTAGTATATCGAAAACACAAGTGCTTGTGAGACTGGTACAGACACACCCACCCAACTGTGAGATGTCCAACCATAACATTTTTTAAAGTATATATTATATTGATAAAATTAGTAATCATATAATTACATAGCATAGAGTATAATTAATTACATAATTATATAATGACATGTAATCACAGGTCAGATATTATGATTAATTATATACTTATGTGTGGCTTCCTTGATGGCTCAGAGGTGAGGAATCCGCCAACAATGCAGGAGACTTGGGTTCGATCCCTGGGTTGGAAAGATCCCCTGAAGGAGGAAATGACAAACTACTCCAGGATTCTTGCCCGGAGAACCCCATGAACAGAGGAGCCTGGCAGGCTACAGTCCATGGGGTCATCAAGAATCAAACATGACTGAATTGACTGAGCTTACAGTTATACACATATATACTTGAAAAAAGGACAATCTTCTTCCAACTTATATTTTAAAGTCCCTTCATACTTCATCCTGCTATGCTACAGAAGACTCCAAAACGTGAAACAGAATAATTCTTCAAATTAAGGGGTAGGATGTTCTTCCTCATTCTTCTTTTTAGAAGCAATAATATTTGCCCCATCCTAACACAGAATGTAAAATGCCCTTTGCTGCTGCTGCTGCTGCTCTAAGTCGCTTCAGTCGTGTCCAACTCTGTGTGACCCCATAGACGGCAGCCCACCAGGCTCCCTGTCTCCGGGATTATCCAGGCAAGAATACTGGAGTGGGGTGCCATTGCCTTCTCTGAAATGCCCTTTGCTTCCCCTTAATTAAAAACAAAATTCATTTTTTCCAAATCATGAAATTAACACAGGAGGAGAAATTTAATCTATGCTATGCAATTGGATAATTTATTTCCCACATCACTTCTCCAGAGTTAACAAAAGGTGAAATGTGCAATGAGGAGCCCTCCTTCCATCTGTAAAGATGCTTCGTGGAGCTTCAGGGTCATTCTCAAAGTCTGGGTGGGGGGACCCTGGAGTGTCCCGGAGCAGGTGGTGCTGCCTGAAGCCTTCCAGCCAAGCACCCTGCCCTCATCCGGTCTCCCCGGGCTTCATACAGGACAGGGGAAGCTGAGGTTTACTGAAGGCATTGAATGTGTCTGCTGTATAACAGACTCGGGTGTTGTTTCATTTAATCCCAGTTAGTGCCCTACCAAATAGGATGACTACTTCCCTGGTGATATGAATACTGAGGGAGGCTAAGCCACGTTCTCAACATCACAAAGCTGGTAAGCATCAGGAAATAGCCCACATCAGGTTGCCCATTTCCACCGGGGGCTCTAAATCCAGTGTTGCATGCTCCGGCCCTCACCTTCCTCGGGGTCCTCATGTTGAACCACACTGCCTTTTATCCCTCACTTTCTTGTCTAAGAATTCATCTCTCCCTAACCTTTTGCCACCAGGGTCTGATTTTCTGAAGATTATTTTCCCTTGTACCAAGGGGCAGAGAGGTGGTTTCAGGATGGTTCAAGCACATTACATTTATCATGCACTTTATTTCTCTTTTTATTATATCTGTTCCACCTGAGATCATCAGATCTCATTAGATTACAGAGGTTGGCGACCCCTGGAAGAACTGGCAGACTAAGGCCAAATCCAGCCTACTACCCGCTCTTATAAATAAAGTTTTATTGGCACACAGTCACCCCGTGCATTGCCGTTTTTGAAATTGCTGCTCCTGCTCTGCAGCTACAGAGTTGAGTAGTTGAGACAGACAGGGCTACTGCACAGCCCACAAGGATGAGCACATCTATCTGGCTTTTCACAGAGACCGTCTGCCAGTCCCCACTTCTGCAAGCTCGCGTCCTCTCTGCCCCAAGACCAGGCCAGTTCTTCTCTCTTGCTTTAACCCCCCCCGGATGCGATTTGTGTTGCCTGAGCTCACTTTCCCCATGTCTTCCTGTGGGCGCATGTGCTCACCTTCCAGGCTTTATTTCAAATGTCCTTCCTGAAGAAGGCTGCGTTGCACACCCCGGCCGAGGAGTTCTGACTACCTTCCTTGACCTCATTGTTGTGAGTGATGGTGTGCTTTCTGTGTGGCCAGCCCAAGAATGGAGGGCAGGATTCATTTATTCTGCACACCAGGGTCTAACAGAAGATCTGTCATGGAACAGATGCTCATAAAATGAATGAACATTCTAGAAGCAATTGGGCAGAAAATAAACTAGAGCCAAGATCTTCTCTCTGACTTACTCCAGGAAAACTGTTCCCTGTTTAAAATGAGAAATACTCTTTTCAGAACCACCATTACCTCTAGATGCAAGATTAGAGCTAAAAATATATTTAAAGCTGTAGGAACAGATGTGACTGAGCCATTGTTCAGAAGAGTTACTCTACTTGCCCAGTTCTAGGAAGGACAGGTAGCCCCCAGGATCAGGGCAAATGTGATTTCAAAAGTGGGTTTAGTATGTGTTTTTCCAAAGCGTGCGTATCATGGTGGCTAAATTGCAAATCAACCCTCCACGCCAGTTTAATTAAGAAGATAGTAGTAGTCTCGAGTTGTCACAGGGAATGGCAGATATTCGGGGCAAAAGAGACGTTTCTGATGTCTCCTTTCTCAGGTGGAAAGCAGACACCACAGGCATTTTAAAAAACAGATCAAAAGCTGATCTTATCTTGGTCGGTCTCTTCCTCCCGGCTCTGCGTGCTTTGCTTACTTCCTAATCAGTCCCTTCCTGGCCCCGGGGAATGCATCATTTCATGTGGCAAATAGGAGCTCAGGAATTTTACAGTTTAATGGAATAAAGCAGACATACATATCATTGTGGCAGGCAGTGTCCCCAAGGAGAATAATAGAAACAGTGCAGCGATGCTTCAGAAACCACAATACTAAAAAGTGGTTTTAAAGCACAGGATTAGATTCAAATCCATGTGTGAGTGTGTGTGTGCAGAATACATCTGGTCAATATGTTAGCGTAAATGTTACGCGTCTTATGTATAATTCTGCCCAAGTGTTTCCACTCAACAATCTTAGATACCATCCTGTTTCTTTTTGACTGATAGATAGTATTCGTTGGAAAAGACTGATGCTGGGAAAGATTGAGGGCAGGAGAAGGGAATGACAAAAGATGGGATGGTTGGATGGCATCACTGAGTCGGTGGACATGAGTCTGAGCCAACTCCAGGAGACGGTGAAGGACGGGGAAGCCTGGAGTGCTGCAGTCCAGGGGGTCGCAAGGAGTCAGACACAACAGGGCCACTGACCAACAACAACAGTATTCCCTGATAACCTGATGAGCACCCTGGTATTCTCTAAACACTTCAAGCTTCTGCTGCAATGATCCCCATGACTGTGAAACTGAGGCAATTTGAGCAGGGGAAATAGTTCTAATTGAAAGCGTGTTTATATCTGGTTTTAAGTTAGAAGGTTTTCCCTGATGACTCAGATGGTAAGAAATCAGCTTGCAAGCAACAGACCCAGCTTCGATCCCTGGGTCGGGAAGATCCCCTGGAGGAGGGAATAGCAACCACCTCCAGCATTCCTGCCTGGAGAATCCCATGGACAGAGGAGCTTGGTGGGCTGCAGTCCACGGGGTCACAGAGTTAGACCCGACTGAGTGACTGATGCTTTCTTTTAAAAATTAAGAAGCACATGCACTGGATGGACTTACAGGTTTTAAAAGCAATTAATACTTGAAGTGAGAATATACAGTAAGGAACTGGGAAGAGTGTTATTAGTAGGAGTAGCTGAAAATAGATTTAGCGAAGAGAATTTAGATTATTTACATGTTCGGGCCCCAGAGATAAATCTGAAATGTTTAGCAGCAATAGACTTTGGCAGAAATACTTTTTCAACAAAATTCCAATATACTGGTAAATTGTTTATCCCCCCACGTTCTCATTCTTGATGGTATTGGTGTGTCCTGCTATTCTTTGTAAACAGCTATATTATTGCACTGCACTGTCTTTATTTGATCACATGTCTGCTTCCTTTAATCAATTCTGAGGTTATTTTGATGGTTTATTCATTTCTACCAGTAGTCATGTATAGATGTGAGAGTTGGCATATAAGGAAAGCTGAGCACCATTGAATTGATGCTTTTGAACTGTGGTGCTGGAGAAGACTCTTAAGAGTCCCTTGGACTGCAAGGTGATCCAACCAGTCCATCAGAAAGGAGATCAGTCCTGGGTGTTCATTGGAAGGACTGATGTTGAAGCTGAAACTCCAATACTATGGCCACCTCATGCGAAAAGCTGAGTCATTTGAAAAGACTCTGATGCTGGGAAAGATTGAGGGCAGGAGGAGAAGGGGACTACAGAGGATGAGGTGCTTGGATGGCATTACCGACTCGATGGACATGGGTTTGGGTGAATTCCAGGAACTGGTGATGGACAGGGAGGCCTGGCTCGCTGTGGTTCATGGGGTCGCAAAGAGTTGGACATGACTGAGTGACTGAACTGAACTGAACTGAACTGATTCATTTCTACACCACCTAAGTCTTCTGGTGTATCTGACACAAAGTAGATAGTCAAAAAAGATTTTGGAGTGAATTAATTAACTAATCAATGACTTCCTAAAAGATATTTGATTCATATGACAATATCAGGGAGGTAGTTAGCTTTGGGATCAAGAAAAAACTATTTTTTTAAATGTGCTATAGCTACCACACAATTGCACTCATCTCACACACTAGTAAAGTAATGCTCACAATTCTCCAAGCCAGGCTTCAGCAATATGTGAACCGTGAACCTCCAGATGTTCAAGCTGGCTTTAGAAAAGGCAGAGGAACCAGAGGTCAAATTGCCAACATCCGCTGGATCATGGAAAAAGCAAGAGAGTTCCAGAAAAACATCTATTTCTGCTTTATTGACTATGCCAAAGCCTTTCACTGTGTGGATCACAATAAACTGTGGAAAATTCTGAAAGAGATGGGAATACCAGACCACCTCACCTGCCTCTTGAGAAATCTGTATGCAGGTCAGGAAGCAACAGTTAGAACTGGACATGGAACAACTGACTGGTTCCAAACAGGAAAAGGAGTATGTCAAGGCTGTATATTGTCACCCTGCTTATTTAACTTCTATGCAGAGTATATCATGAGAAACACTGGACTGGAAGAAACACAAGCTGGAATCAAGATTGCTGGGAGAAATATCAATAACCTCAGATATGCAGATGACAGCACCCTTATGGCAGAAAGTGAAGAGGAACTAAAAAGCCTCTTGAGGAAAGTGAAAGAGGAGAGTGAAAAAGTTGGCTTAAAGCTCAACATTCAGAAAATGAAGATCATGGCATCGGGTCGCATCACTTCATGGGAAATAGATGGGGAAACAGTGGAAACAGTGTCAGACTTTAGTTTTTTGGGCTCCAAAATCACTGCAGATGGTGACTGCAGCCATGAAATTAAAAGACGCTTACTCCTTGGAAGGAAAGTTATGACCAACCTAGACAGCATATTGAAAAGTAGAGACATTACTTTGCCAACAAAGGTCCGTCTAGTCAAGGCTATAGTTTTTCCAGTGGTCATATGTGGATGTGACATTTGGACTGTGAAGAAGGCTGAGCGCTGAAGAATTGATGCTTTTGAACTGTGGTGTTGGAGAAGACTCTTGAGAGTCCTTTGGACTGCAAGGAGATCCGACCAGTCCATTCTAAAGGAGATCAGCCCTGGATGTCCTTTGGAAGGAATGATGCTAAAGCTGAAACTCCAGTACTTTGGCCACCTCATGTGAAGAGTTGACTCATTGGAAAAGACTCTGATGCTGGGAGGGATTGGGGGCAGGAGGGGAAGGGGACGACCGAGGATGAGATGGCTGGATGGTGTCCCGGACTTGATGGATGTGAGTTTGAGTGAACTCCGGGAGATGGTCATGGACAGGGAGGCCTGGTGTGCTGCGATTCATGGGGTCGCAAAGAATCGGACACGACTGAGTGACTGAACTGAACTGAACTGAACCTCCCTAAGCTCCGACTTTCCGCCTGTAAAAAGCAGGTGGTACTAGCATGCTACTTTATATGAATGTTGCAAGAATGACATGAACCAATGCCTCTGTGTTGCTTAGCTTTAAAATAAATTATCTCTTTATTTGGCTGTGCTGGGGCTGGATCTTCCATTGTTTTTTGCAGCCTGGGGAATCGTTTAGTTGAGGCATGTGGGATCTAGTTCCCGGCCAGGAATCAAACCCACTATGCCTAATTGGGAGCCAGGAGTCTTAGCCACTGGCCCTCCAGGGACATCCCTATTGCCTAACTTCTGATGCATGATGAGCCACATGAACACTGGCAACTTAAAACAATACACGCTTATTGTCTTCATGCATCTGGGTCAGCGGTTTAAGCTGGCCTCACTCGCCTGTCTGACCACTGGCAGGCCGTGCCTCGCCTCTGCTCCACAACGCCTTTCCCATCACACCCTCTCAGGCTTCGTCTTTACTGCTATTTTATTTGCTTATTATTTTGGTTCTGCTGGGACTTCAGTGCTGCGCGGGCTCTCCCTAGGTGCAGTGAGCAGGGCCTACACTAGAGTGGCGGTGCAGGCCTTCTCACTGAGCTGGCTCCTCTTGTTGCAGAGCACGGGCTCAGGAGCTGTGACGCGGTCTCAGGAGTTCTGACACTGGGTCAAGAGTTGTGACACACACTCAGGAGCTGTGACGCGGGCCCGGGAGCTGTGACAAGCACTCAGGAGTTGTGACACGCACTCAGGAGTTGTGGCACATGGGTTTAGCTGTTCCGCAGTATGTGTGATCTTCCCAGGCCAGGGATCGAACCTGTGTGTCTTGCATTGGGAGGCAGATTCGTTACCACTGAGCCACCAGAAAAGTCCTCGCGTCATTCTCCAGGTGCTCTTGACCAAGTGAAGCAGGAGAGTAAAGCCCAGGTGCTCAAGCCTCCACCCGCCTCACGTGTGCTGCTGCCGCACTTGCCGAAGACAGTCATGTCGAGTCCCCGAGTCCACGTGGCAGGGGACTGTCCAAGGTCCGGACAGAGGTGGGGTCATTATTTTGATCATTTTGCAAGCAATTTACCACAGCATCAAAAGGGTTAGCACAGTATCTGCCACATTAGAAAAAAAAGTAAAACACAAAAAGCATGTAATTAAGATTAGCATTAACAATCATCATAACTATTGCTGTTACACGGAGAAACGTTTTCTGTAAAGCAAACTGTAGTTCTCATCATCATCATCATTGTTAAATATAGCCTTCTGGTACTTCCTTGGATTCCTCGGCAGCTTCTCACTGCTCTGTTCTCAGCCCGCTTCTTTTTCATCAGGAATCCGTCACTTCCTGCACACCCAGTGATCAACCCCTGTCAAGCAGATGGTGATATTTAGATCTTGAGAAGGAATCTGAGTTGGGCTCACCCCAAACCAGAATCTGAGCCAGAGCTTGGAGGTGAGTGATGGTGGGAAGCAGGAGAAAGGCAGAGCAAAAGGGGGAAGGAAGAAAAGCCAAGGCAAGTTCTCTGTGATGCTGTGGGGAAGGTAGGTTCATTTCTTGAGGACCTTGAGGAGCTGGTGACCGTACTTCCCAATACTGTCCAGACAGAGACAGGAGGACGAGCGTTTGCCCTCCAGCTCTTGCCTCCCGTGGCTGAGGGCTGCCCGCGGGTCATCGGGTCGCACGCTCCCTCCTCGCACGTGCTGGCTGGCTTGCACACAGGCCTGAGGACCCCCAGGTCAGCCCCGTAGCACACGTCACAGAGGCTCGCGGGGCACAGTTGAAGGAGGACCTCTCAGTGAGCGGGGAGTCGGAAATGGGCACCACAGCTGTAGCTGAAACAGAATGTGGGCCAAAGAGATGTGACTGAGACACCCAGACATCGTCTACACATGGGGCCTAACAGCTGAGGGTTTCCCGATGGAGCCGGACCTCAGGGCTTCCCAGGAGGTGCTGGTGGTAAAGACTCCTCCTGCCAACGCAGGAGGTGTGAGTTCCAGCCCTGTGTCGGGAAGATCCGCCGGAGGAAGGCGCGGCAACCCGCGCCAGTATTCATGCCTGGAGAATCCCCAGGACAGAGGAGCCTGGCGGGCTGCAGTCCACGGGGTCACACACTTGGGCACAAATGAGGCGGCTTAGCGCACACGCGCCTGACATCAGGATTCCACTGCACCCTGACCCTCCCTGCCCTCGACGGCTCTCTGATGCTGCTGCACCCCTGCTGTCCCTGGAAACACATCCAGGAAAATGCTCCACCCATGAAGGAAGAAGCACAGCCTGGTCAGTAAGCTTCAGCTTGTTTCACAATTTAATGGAGACAGAATTTGTTTCAGGCAGGCCCATTTTCAAAGATCATTTTTGACATGTTCAGTGTTGCACATCCAAGTATCTATTTGTCCTTCTCTTTGAACAGGTGTTTTTAAGAAACTGCCTCTCCTACAAAAAAAAAAAAAAAAAAAAAAAAAACCTCTGGCTATGAGGCTTTTCATACAAGCGCTCAAAAAAACACAAAGAACAGAAGCTTAGGGTCGTGTTTATTCTAATAAGCTGGTGCTTAAGTATTCGGCATGATCTTCTTTCTTGCCTTTTAGCAGCAGGGACAGAAAAACAGACAAACAAACAACAAAAATAACCAACTCTTCTGTCTTGGCACTTTTTCACCAAAAAGCCAATTAAAATCCTCTGTATTTGTGTGTCCTTATGTTTGGATGAGACGCATTTAAATATCGGCACCATTGACATAGGAATGATACCCCGTCCAGATGTCTTTCATACACAAGATCCTCACAGTTTAAAGATTCCTTGCAGACTACTTGTTCCTGAAAGAAAGAGAGAATGAGAGAAAGAGTCAGTTAACTTGGCAACAATGAAACAATACCTTGAAATCAGAACAGAAAGTTAAAGGCAAAGATGCCGAGCCATCCTAGGCATTTCCGTCTTCTTCCCAGCTTGTATGGGACAGGCTGTGTTTTCTTTCATAATTAATCACAGCCTAGGCATGTAGCACTTAAGTGCCTGTGACTTGCTTGGAAGCCAGCAGGAACCAAGCTGGGCTGGGAGGGCTGTAAGATCAAGGCTTTTATGATTGTTCTTGGGAATTAACTGATAAATAATGCATCTAACATCCCACTGACTCAAGGAGCACTGGGTTTGATCTTAGAAATTCACTTACAGAAGTTTTGTAAACAGATCTGAAATGACTTCTGATATACTCCATGCTTTCCCATGCATTTTATTTAAATACATAGGCACATGGAGGAAGTCTGATAAAAGCATATATGTTTGTGTTATTTCTTTTCCTTTTCAATTTGACAAAGCCATTTTTACCTCAAAGTGGTTTTAACCACAGACAGATGAAAAATGTGCTCTTTGGTTGCTCTTGTGATTGCATCTGAAATAAAAATAATGACATTGCCTGGTTCTCTGTAAATACGATTTTTTAAACAAAGTGAAATATACTCAGATGCAAAAATACCATATTATGATTCCAACAGTTATATTATACACCTGAAATCTCTGGTGATATTGATGGAAAGGAAAAGTACTGTAGAAGAGAGGTTTGAGAAAACTGGATATGAAATTTCTGCAATGATGCATGATCTCACAGACAAGAGCTCAATACGCTAGGCTGTGAACAGGGAATAGTCACTTCTGATTAACATGTCGACAAGATGTCATTCACATATTCTCTGGGCTGCAACCGACAGGCCATTTACTGGCGTTACAACTGGATTGTTCAAATGAGGAATCAGAATCAACTAAGGCATTTTAACACATGTCACTTAAGCAGTATTTTCCAGGAAGCACACCCCAGGCAGCAGAACATGGGCTCAGTAGCACTGAGTCCCTGAGAAAGGAAAATGGTGCAGATGAATGAATTTGATCTAAAACTTCACTAATGAGATATTTCACAGTCTGGTTTTCAAACTAAATTTTTAAAAGCTGATATGTATTTTATAGTCGGGGTACCTTTTCATTCAGACTAACCGCTTTTTAAACGCTCAGTAGCCACGTTAACACCCAGCATATCAGACCACACAGTTCTAAATAACTCCTAGCCCTTGTTCCTGAAAGAAAAGCTTCATCTATTAAGAAAATAATAAGGTAATAAGAGTGGCAGTAAAAATAATAAAAGCTAACACTGATGTAATGCTTATTATGTATTTTGCTCTAAGCACTTCATAGGCATGAGTCCACTGACTCTTCACAGTTACGCTGAGAATAACATGCCTAACTAATGGAGAACACCAAGGATGGTTGTAGTGGCTCGGATGGTAAAGAATCATCCCGGAGACCCAGGTTCAATCCTTGGGTCAGGAGGATCCCCTGGAAAAGGTGGCAACCCACTTCAATATTCTTGCCTGGGAAATCCTATGGACAGAGGAGCCTGATAGGCTACAATCCACTGGGTTGCAAACACATCAGACATGACTTAGCAACTAAGCAACAACAGAAAAGAGAAGGAGGCAGCAAGGAGACAGTGAGCCTCTACTGATTTCAGAAATAAGGACAAAGAATGTCTCAGTCATGGCACATCAAATTTCATATGAATCAAGAAGACTGTCAGGTTTAGTCGAAAAATGAAAATATATTGTATTACAAAATATATACTAAAACAAAGTGAGTCACATTGTTTTAAAATAAAAGGATAAGGACTTCCCTGGTGGTCCAGCAGTTAAGAATCCATGCTTCCGGTGCAGAGGATTCCATCCCTGGTCAGGGAACTAGGATCCCGCATGTCTCTGAACTCAACCAAAAAGCTAAGTAAATTAATAAAGATAAAAGGGTGGGGAAAATATGCCATAGAAATAGAAAAAAGCAAACAAATTTGGGATCAGAGCATCAGGTCTGGCATTACTAACTGTTGAAGGACTGGTTTAGAAAGGAGGTGTTAAACAAAGGGAAAAGTCAGATTGGTGATTTAAAGTAGAAACAAACTATATACACTAAGTTAAAGAGCACTGAAATATATTTTTAAAGTGTCTCCAAATTTTAGCAATTCACATTCTGGTTCCATGAATTTTTACTACATCTTCATAAAATTTATAATTTGCTTAATATGATTTCTTTAAATTGAATTATTTTCAATTCAATAAAAACAGAGGCTCTACATCCTTGTCAAAAATACAACAATAATTTCTCCTGCTGTAAAAAGATTACTATTTCACGAATCAAAAATAATTAGTAAATTTCTCCAGATACTATTGTCACTGAATAAACAGGGGAAGTATGCCCTCAAACTGGGTAAAGAAGGAGTTTTGAAGAAAGACTGTTTACAAGGTTGTGGGATGGTGGGGGCAAGCCCAGAAATCAACAAGAAAAAGTGTAATGACACGGAGACAGCCACAGCGTGGAGCAGTTGCCAGCCCTTGACTGGAAGGAAGACACGGGATGATAACTGCACAGAAAGAACAGCTGTAGCCCGGGGGGCCGCTGGGGCGGGGGGCGGGGGGCAACAGACAGAGACCGTGCATCTGATGACGGAAAACAGCGACCCAGAGCGACCCCAGCCAAGAAGGAGCCAGGGACGCAAAGACCCTTTCCTCACGACCCCCCAGGCTTGCCTCTGTCCTCTTGGTGGGGTCCAACAGAAACCCAGAGCACAAAGAAGCCAGGTTATTCAGAACACGCTGGGCCACTCCTGGGCTGGCGATCCCAGGGAAGCGGCGTGTGGTTCAGGATGCACAGGGCTTGTCCAGATGCTGCCCAATGGTCTCTCCAGAGCGGCTCTTCTCTACCATCACGTGGAATTAGTGGAGTTAGCGAAGTCATAAAAATATGCTGACGCCACTGAGTTGAAATTTTCTTGTATCATAATGAAGACAAATGAAAAAGAAATAACTTCCTCACCATATTGTCCAATGTTATTCATAATATGCCCTTTAAAACATCTTACTATTTAAGCCACCTTACCATCACCTTTATAAGAATTCCCCACTTTGAAATATGTATTCATCTTTTTGAGATACAGCAAGAGCACAGAAACCATTAATGAGCTGGTTGTTAGAAGCATCATCATAACGTTCCGTCACTGACAATCAGAAGGTTATAGAAGAGAAGTTAAAATATAGACAAACCTGAATAGCATAGTCCAAGGGTATAGAATTTACCTATCGCTGTGGAAAGACACAGAATGCAGCTCTTTTTTAGGTGTGTGTAGGTTATTTATAAATACCGGTCATAAGCCAGATGCAGAGCAAATTCAAAATTTCAAAGATTGGAAGATAGAATCACCCTCAGTTCCCGACGATAATGCAGTGCACCCAGAGATACACAATTGAAGAAACAGAATTTCTTGGCCCCGTGGAAATTAAAAGGAACATATTTTTAACATTAAATAACTCAGGCCACAGAGACAGTCAAAAGTACAATTGCTGAATTACTAGAACATGATGATACTGAACACTCTATAAAATGCGGCCTGATGCCAAAGAGTTGCTAAAATGAAAGAAAAGAAAAAAAGGCAGAATCATAAACATTTTCCTTAGCCAAAATAGAGAGAAGCTGATGGTGTGCTCAATATAAAAATGTAAGAAAAAGAACTCAGGCAAGCAGAGCAATAGAATTAGTACACTTAAAAACAAATTCATTTATAGGGAAGCAGAAAAAAGAGGAGATGGCAAGTGCATGAAGTCACTGAAAAGAAAATGGAGTTAATACATACAAAAGTGTACATCCGTGTACCGGGATAGAGAAGCAATAAAGCTGACAAATACATAGAATAGTTCTTTGAATAAAAAATAGATAAACTACTTTATTAGTAAAAAAGAATATATTAACATCCAAACCTAAGGATGTGAAAAATGGAACTGATTAAAAGGATTCTGAAAGAATATTTCCTCCAATATATGCTAATAATTTTGAGGATGTGAATAGACCATTTTCTATAAATATAAAAGTACTGCACTGCAAATTGACTCAACAAAAGATAGAATACTTGAATAGACCCCAAACCAAGGAAGAAATTGAGAAAGTTGTCCAAGATCTCCTTCTCAACAAAGTTCCAGACAATTTCATGCATGAATTCATTCAGACATTCAAGAAACAGATAATTCAGGAGCTTTTAAAATTGTCCTAAAGCATAAAGTTAGAATTAATGCTTCCTAATTCTTTCTGTAAAACCGCTATAGCATAAATGCCTAAACTTGACAGGGATAACACTGAAAACAATACCTATAAACCAAACCCACGAGTCACAGAATTTCAGCAAACAGAATCCATATTACATTTAAAAAATAATAATCCAGTGAGCCAGGTAGGGTTTTGTTCGGATTGTCAAGAACAATTCAATGTTAAAATAGCTTAATTCAGCTTATAAAGAGGCAGAAAGTAATAAAATAATATGGTCACATCTATAAGTGCCAAAAACTTACCTGGTAGAATTCAGCAGCCAATTCTATGTTTATTTAATATCAAAACATAATGTCATTTACTATAAAGCAAATCGGGCTGCTAAAATTTTAACAAGATTCAAATAAATTAAACTCTGAATCAATTACTAAAGAATGAATCACAATGATTTGTTTCCATATCAACAGCCTTCAGTTTTGACAGGAGAGAGTCACTTGCTTCTGAGACAAAAAGGGAAGTCTGAATAGGAAAGTGTGGACTGAGGTTCTGAAGGTGCGCTTGGAGCCAGGTATGAGCATGGTTTTGTTCAGTCGCTCAGTCGTGTCTGACTCCTTGCAAGCCCAGGAAGAGCAGCATGCCAGGCCTCCCTGTCCTTCACCATCTCCCAGAGCCTGCTCAAACTCACGTCTATCGAGCCGCTGATGCCATGTAACCATCTCATCCTCTGTCATCCCCTTCTCCTCCTGCCCTCAATCTTTCCTAGCATCAGGGTCTTTTCCAATGAGTCAACTCTTCGCATCAGGTGGCCAAAGTATTGGAGCTTCAGTTTCAGCGTCAGTCCTTCCAACGCATATTCAAGGTTGAATCCTTTAGGACTGACTGGTGTGACCTCCTTGCCGTCCAAGGGATGCTCGCTCACAACCATTATCCAGGAGGAAGGGCCACGGACACAGGGACTGGGGCAGAGTCCTGCCTGATGTCCTGGGGGGAAGCTTCATAGTTTATCAGTTTAACAAAAAGTGAAGATAAGCCTGGACAGTTTTCCAGTTAATCTCATCAATGTGGACAACTCAGCTGTACCTGTGAGTTCCTCAGTGGCAAGTAACACACATGAACTCTTGTGTCTCCTTGAATCTAGTAGAACTATCTGTACAGCTGAGATTAACCAAGTGATCCCCAACATTCTGATTTCCACTGGGCTGTTGAAAATCTCACTACACCAATAATACTTCAGCATTTTTGCCTGTTCAAGCTTTTTATGCTGCCTATAGTTAAAGTTGGCTGCAATTAAACACAAGTTTTTGTCTAAAAAGCCCATTATTGTCCTTGTTTAGCTGCCTAATTTCCTTCCATTAATATATTCTTAGAGGTGTTCCCAATCACTTTTTCCTGGCTAATTTGGGAAGCACATTTTACAAAGAGCAGGTAATTTTAAACATCATTGTAATGCTGGTCTTTCATTATTTCTCTAATAAACAACATAATTGGTACTGGCTGAGGCCACCTACAGATCAACCTTTAGACAAACCTTGTATATTCAAGTTATAAAACTTCTTCCTGAGCCCAGTCATATTATCTTAGGGGAAATTTTGCGAAAGACTGCAGATTTAACTTTCCTCTTTCTTGCTTCTTTCAGCCCTCTTCAATCCCTCTAAAACAGCGTTTACTGTTCCATGCCCTGGAGAAGCAAGCATAATTGCAGGAGCTCTAAGAAATAAAGGGAAGAATCCGTCACATCCTATTTTTACCATTTTGTTTTGAAAGCTTTCGATGTGTAACTGCTTTTATTAAATGCATTTACTCATATGTTCTCTACAAGAGAAGAAACTGTGTGTGTGCTGTCCGCTGGGTCGAGGATGTCATTTGGAGAATCAACCTCAATTAAATCTAATTACATTCCCCTTCAAGTCGAAGAGCACGAAAAGGGTCCATAAACTTTATTTTAATTGTAAGTCAATTACATTGTCAAGACGCAGAAAAAATATTGAACGGATATGACAGAGGCTTCCTACATGCACCATGGGCTGCCAAGCAAAGGGTTGATTTTCCAGTCCACATTCAAGTGTTAGCCAAACTGTTGTTTCACTCTTGGACTAATACCATTGTTTCCAATGGAGACGAAATCTCATGTTGAAAAGACATCCTTGTGGTGTAGGAAGCAAGATGAAGCATTCATGCAAACCAGTCAACCAAGGGAGCAGACAAGACCGGAATTCTCTTAAACTCAGATAACCAGCATCATTGGAAACTGCGGCCAAAAACATCAGTCAAGAATTTTATAGACATTTTTGATCTTTCATAGGCTTCTGGGAAATAACTCCATAAAATCATTCCAAGGAAATGTGATACTGTGATTGGTCAGGTCCAAGTCATACAATCCCTCCTGCAACTGAGGGTGGAATTAATTCCCCAGAGCACCTGGGCCAAGAGTATGGGAGGGCATCCCAGAGCATTTTTTTAACGTGTATCTAATTTTATGTATTTATTTTTGGCTGTGCCTGGCCTCCGCTGCTGTGCAGGCTTGCTCACGTTGCGGGACTGCTCCCGAGCTGTGCTGTGCGGGCTTCTCGCTGCAGCGGCTTCTCTCGCTTCTCTCGCCGCAGAGCGCGGGCTCCGGGCCCAGGACCATCCCTAGCTGGGGCTCATGGGCTCCGTCGTGTGGCCGCCGGCTCCAGAGCACAGGCTCTCTAGTTGTGGCACGCGGACTTAGTTGCTCCACAGCATGTGAGATGAGATCTTCCCAGGTCAGGGATCGAACCTGTGTCTCCTGCATTGGCAGGTGGATCTTTACTGCCGAGCCACTAGGGAGGCCTTGGCATATCATTAATGTTACTGAAAATAGGGTCTGGCTGCTCGCCGCTCAAAAGCTAATTAAGAGGCAGAGTCTCTGGAAAGAAAGTCTACCTCAGAGGCAAACAGCCGGGGGAGCAGGGCACGGGGTGGTCTGGTGTCCAAAGGCGGACACCCCCCCCAACTGATAATCAGTGGGCAGGGCTTTCATAGGCTAGGGATGGGGCTACGCTCAAGCCCACCGTCATCTCCAACAGTCGTCTTGAAACCAGTCATGTGGGGTCTGATCAGCATCGTCTTGATTGTTTTGAGTACAGTTAGTCTTCAGTCCCAGGGTCAGCGTGTCCCCGCTTCTTGAGGTCAGTTCCGGGAAATGTGGACGGCTACATCACGCCTGTAGTCTGGTCACCATCGGCAACGTCTTCCGCCTGTCCGGGCTCTCAGCACCTGTAAGACAGCTCACAGGACATGGCTCAGGGGATTGTCCTCACTCCTTCAGGAGGAACCAACGGTCCTCGACTTTGTTTAATTAGCAGTAAATAATGGTTTATTACTTATTAAGAATATTCAATTAACAATAAGCTATTTTTTGGTCTTGTTTGACTGTCTTCCTTTGCTTCTGCATTTTCTCACTTTTCTGATTAAGCTTATTCTTCGACTAAACATTTCCTAGGTCATGGTGGGGAAGGACCATAGGGTCCTACTCCTTTTAATTAACAGAAGACAGGTGAGTGGATCCAGGTAGCATAGATATCCATCTTCCACTATCACAGAGACTCTAAAATTGTTCCCTTGATTAAAATACTAATGGATGTTCTAGTTCTTGGATATTACTTCTGTCTCCAAGGGACTTCAGTGGAACTAGCCCCTCTTATAAGATAAATGGCAGCCTTCTGGCAATGGTCCTCTTGTGGAAGGACTAGCGGAAGCGCTTCTGGTCTAACCCACACTCCCCGTTGTCTAGCAGAATCTATCTGAGGACTTCTGTCTGCTCTGAGCATTAGGTACTGTTGTGATTCTTCTCAGAGCTATGCTCAATGCCATCTTCTGGAAACTGAGGCTTGCGCAACTAAAGATGTTTCCCAGAAAGTGGCTTCTTAGGGCTTCCCAGGCAGCTCAGCAGGAAGAATCTGCCTGGCAAGCAGGAGCGTGGGTTCCGTCCCTGGGTTGGGAAGATCCCCTGGAGAAGGACATGCAACGCACTCTGTTATTCTTCCCTGGGTTAGCCCAGGCAACAAAGAGCCTGGAGGGCTACAGTCCACGGGCTTGCAAGAGTCAGACGCGACCTAGTGGCTAAACAACAACGATTCCTTATTTTCACCTCCGAAAGAATAAGAGGCTCCTACCTTTAGCAAACAAAGGGACAGAGAACATATGATGATGATTATTTGGGTTAGAGTTTTTCTTTCCTCTCTACTTAGAAATAGTTAAGTGTATTTTACATATTCCTATAATTATAATTATAGTATATTGTTATAGATTTATATTATTTGTATGATTCTATTATATATTTATATTTATATATTATATAACTATAAATGCATTTTAAATTATATAATTAAATAATTATATTATAATATAAATATAATCATTTATATGTAATATAAATATAATCATATATCCTCTTTTTCTGGAACAAAGAGCAATTATAAATATCAGGAGTAACAAAGTCAGTAGCTTACAGGAACCGAGCAAGTGATGAAAATGATGTCGCGTCCATGTGGGGATTAGCAGAGGGCATGCACACCTCTTTTAATGGAAAAAACGGTTTTTTAGGCCCAGCCACTTAGTGCCAAGTGCAAAAGTGAGACCCACATGGCCAGATCTTTTAAGGGAAACTAGAACTTTATCCTAACCCTAAATTGCCTTTGAAGATATAACCTGAACATTGGTGGGTAATATGGAAATTTAAAGCTATTCCTAGTTATCTATTTTTGTCTTTATTAAAGGCATAAAAATAGAAATATTTGGTTTATTAAAGTGGAAAAGAGATTGGTGGAAAGGGTCTTAGCTCTATCACAGTGTCCACAAGCAGCCTGCACAGCTGGCTGGGAGGGGGCCAGAGCTGCGGGTTAGACTCTGAGCACAGGTTTCCTGCACGCAAGGTCGCTCAGTTGTGCTTGATTTGGGGCCCCCATGAAGGGTAGCCCACCAGGTTCCTCTGTCCATGGGATTTTAGGAATACTGGAGTGGGTTGCCATTTCCTCCTCCAGGGGATCTTCCCGACCCAGGGATCGAATCTGAGTCCTTCGGACCTCCTGTGTTGGCAGGAGGATTCTGCACCCCTGAGCCACACGGGATGTCCTTACAGACCCGGTTCTGGGATGCAAAGGCCCCAGTCCTGCTTCTGCTGGACGCTCACCAAGGCAGGCTGGGCTCTCCACCGCCCCTCTAGCTGAATACTGAGGACTGTCTCCACCTCACTGATGAGCCCCGGATGCATCCCGCCTCTTCCTGGAGCGCTCAGCAACTGAGCTTAGCCATGTGCTCAAAACGAAGCTTCCAAGGATGGATAAGAACTTGAATCTGAGATTTTGGCATCCTCTGTGGGACCTTAAGACATGTTCAGTGATTTTCTGGACACCGGACAGGGGTGTATGTGCATGGCACACACAAGCCGAAGGGCGAACACCTACTATGTGCCCCGAGAACAAGACCCTGTGAACAGCTTCTTGAAACAACAACAAAAAACCAACTATTTTAGGTTAAGCAATATTTTTTTAAAACCTCCACAATTTACTATGCTTTTAAATAAAAAGGAAATAAGATCACTTTTATATTTGGAATCACTGGTTTTTTATTCATTAGTGTTAAGGTTCTACCTTTGTAAGTTACTCAGGGTCATAAAATAATAATATATCCCTTGTTTGGAACATAAAACAAAAATGTAATGATCTCCCTGCAAGAGGTAAAAATGGAAATATTTGGATGAGTGAGCAAAAAGCCTTACAGCCGCCTTTGGAGAGAACCCACTGGGGGGGTCCTTAGTGACGGGTGGTATCAAAAACAAGGAGCTCAGCCTTTTAGGTTAGAATCACCTGGAAAGATTGAAAGGGCTTTAAAGTTCTGATGCCCAGGCCTTCCCCAGGGACTGGGACTTAACCTGCCTGAAATGACTGCTAGCATGAGTACAGGTGGGGCTCCCCTGGTGGCTCAGCGGGAAAGAATCTGCCTGCCAAAGCGGGAGAGGTGCACTTGACCCTGGGTTGGGAAGATGCCCTGGAGAAGGAAATGGCTACCCAATCTAGAATTCTTGCCTGGAAATCCGATGGACAGAGGGGCCTGGCTGGCTGCAGTCTGTGGGATCACAAAAGACTCAGACATAACTCAGCTACTAAACAACAAATATATATATACACATGGCCAGGGCTTTCCGGGTGACATTAGTGGCAGAGAAACTGCCTGTCAACGCAGGAGATGTAAGACACATGGCCTGATCCCTGGGTCGGGAAGATCCCCTGGAGGAGGGCATGGCAACCCACTCCAGTATTCTTGCCTGGAGAATCTCGTGGACAGGGAACCCTGGTGGGTACAGTCCATGGGGTCGCAAAGAGTCGGACACGACTGAAGCGATTTAGCTGGCACGTGTGTGTGTGTGTGTGTGTGTGTGTGTGTGTGTGTATTCTAAAGCCCTGCGTCCACTGTCTGCCTGTTGGTCCACCGCCTGTCCCTGACGGTGAGCGCCTCCTTGCGGTTGGACCCTATTCTAAAGCCCTGCGTCCACTGTCTGCCTGTTGGTCCACCGCCTGTCCCTGACGGTGAGCGCTTCCTTGCATTTTCCACCCTGAGTATTTCCTTGGCTCTGTTCCACGTCTCCCCCTGCTTTCTTCAGAGCACCTGGGCACTAAGGTTACCTTGGATATTTACTTCTTTTCTTTGCCTACAGTTGATTAGATTTCAGTTATCACTTACAGGAGTTTGATTACAAAAATGTCCCAAGTTTTCCCCTTTCCTGGGGCCAGGTCCCTTGCAGTGTGGATTTGTACCTCCTCCCCAAAGAGGCAGAATCTATTTCCCCTCAGCCCCTTGAATTCAGGCTGACCTGTGATTTGCTTTAGCCAACATAATGCAGAAGAGTGATAGCGGGTTAGTTCTCAGCATGGGTCAAGGTCTTTCCACTCTTCCTCTTGGGGCTCGGATTTTACTAGAACAGGTCCTGCTAAGTTGAGGATAAAGGGCTGAAAGGTTGTTGCTGAACCATGAAAGACACTGGGATTCCTGGCCTTTGGAGAAGAATTCAATCCGGGGCCAGAGACAAGGCTTGATTGCTCAGAGCTTTTGTGTGATAAAGTTTTATTAAAGCCTAAAAGAGATAGAGACAGCTTCTGACATAGACATCAGAAGGGGGCAGAAAGAGTGCCCCCTGCTAGCCTCTAGCAGTAAGTTATATAGCTACCAGCAGTCTGCTAATTAAAGAAAGGAAATGTCTCCAAACTCAGAGAATGGCACCAGGCCCCTCACCCGCAAGGTGCGTCCTGAGATAACACTGGCACCAGAGGAGTCATCCTGGGCCACAGTGACATGAATCTTGAAGAAAGGCAGATTCCCATTCAGATATATAGTTTCATTAACACAGATTAGGAGAAGGATATATAACATACTGGTTTGTCAAGTCGGTTCTGAGCCTTTTGGGGGAACCGACCTAAAGATAGAGTCTAGTGGAAAAGCGTAGTATATAAACATAGCTTAAGACAAACATTTCCATAGGAAAAATGCATTGCTTAGCTCAAGGTTTGAGAAAAGTTAAGTTCAGGTGGAACCAGGTGTCATTACGGCAACATAGAATTTTAAGGGAAACCTCTTTTTAAATTTGTATCGAGAAGGGGAAAGAAAATATAACGCTAGTTTTTGTTTGCTCCTGCCGCTTAAGAAATAAAAAATGTCTGACACTTGCCGCCTATTTGCTCTGTTTGGAGACCCCTGGCCTCCCTGCCTGTTACCCTCTCAAGACCACGCACAAGACAGCCAGCCGTCCCAGGCAAGGCCCTCGCAGACTAGCCGGCAGCAGACCCGACGCAGCCAAGGTCAGCTGAGCTGCCTTCCCGCAGGAGGCTGACTTCAGGGGTGCGGACAGCAAGCAGCCCAGATGCCCTGTGGGCTCCTGAGTGACTGTAAGTGCTTTCCTTTAGGCAGCTGTCCGTTACTGTTGGGGATGACTCGCAGCATCATGGCGGCAACAGAGAACACAGTCGAAGGAGGAAACAGACAGAACAGGCTCCATCTTGAAAGCAGGACTCCATCTTGAGCCGGGCTGTGGACTTTGAGCTCTCTGCCCGGTATCTATGGAAACGACATTCCAACTGGAAGAACAGACCCCCCGGAAGGAAGAGCCCCAGGGCTCCTACCTTGACTCTCCCTCGCCTAAGAGGATATCCTAATTATCTGTGTAACCGAATAGAATCATACATTCTATTATGCTTATTGGGGTATGACCACAGGCCTATCGATAATTGTCCGCTGTTAACTATCTAGGCTTAAGGCATATGAATCATGAGTTAAATTTGATTGTATCTTTCTTTTCCTTTGTTCAGACTAGTTTCAGGGAATTTGGGGAGGCAGGTTTGGGCACATACTCTTATGGTATATAAGGTTTTCAAAAACTGGTCGGGGTCCTTGGCTAAGAGGAGACTCTGCCTTGGGCCCCCCCCTTGTAATCAGCTGCACTCCGCTATCTGCATCGTCCTTCTGAGTGTTTCCCGGAACGCGTCGCTACAACAGCTTCACCCTCTGTTCCAAGAACCAAGAGTGATGCTTGATACATAGAAAAATATCTGGGTAAAAAAATGTTGGTAGGCGTTTGAAAGGATGAAGAATTGAACAACAAAAATCCCTCTTCATACACTGGCCCGATTACACAGAAAGTATTTGCGTGAAAAGTAAGTTGGTAGATGTTTGAAAGCTGAAGAATTGAACTGAAAAGAAATATTTTTCATACACTAGCCCAATTGCATTTTTCTGACTGGGTCTAGAGCTACCCTCAGCGATGTAATAAGTTTGTTCTTGCTATTAATTCAGTTCTTCTGGGCATCCACACCAATTACTGGAAAAGACAAAAAACCAACATTAGAATAGACACTGCCACTAAATAAAAGGTATTCAAGTATTTACATCTACTCTCTCTCTGCAGAGTCTATAAATACGCCAACCCAGACAAGCTCTATAGGTGTTACCTGAAGCAGATTACAGCTGGGAGGCCACTGAGGTTTTCCACTTCCCTTTGGGCAATTGATCACTCACATAGAAAGAAGAGTTCCCTGTTTTGTTTCTGCCTAATCATTTATTGTGATGTCACAGGGAAGAAAAGAAATCTTGGAAATTCTAACCAAAATCAGTTTAATTTATCCATGATCACAGCTGGAGTGGAGAACGTGGGTATTGAGTTTTAAGGACAGTCTCCTTTAAAGTGTGTGCAGAAGCTAGCTAAGTCTAAATATCAGGAGCATTTGAAATGCTTTCTGATGGACTCAGGGCTGCACTGGTTTCTGCCTTTAGACCATAAAGTCCTTAGGTTGCCAGCTCCCACCTCCCCTCAGCAGTTGCAAGGGTGCTGTGAGTCACTCAGGCATCGGCTCTCGGCGACCCCATAGACTGTAGTCTGCCAGGTTCCTCTGTCTGTTGGATTCTCCAGGCAAGAATACTGGAGTGGGTCAAAGTGTTAGCTGCTCAGTCGTATCTGACTCTTTGTGACCCCAGGAACTGTAGCCCACCAGGTTGTTCTGTCTGCGGAGTTTTCCAGGCAAGAATACTGGAGTGGGTCAAAGTGTTAGCTGCTCAGTCGTATCTGACTCTTTGTGACCCCAAGAACTGTAGCCCACCAGGTTGTTCTGTCTGTGGAGTTTTCCAGGCAAGAATACTGGAGTGGGTCAAAGTGTTAGCTGCTCAGTCGTATCTGACTCTTTGTGACCCCAGGAACTGTAGCCCACCAGGTTGTTCTGTCTGTGGAGTTTTCCAGGCAAGAATACTGGAGTGGATTGCCATTCCCTTCTCCAGGAGATCTTCCCAACTCAGGGATCGAACCTGGGTCTCCTGCACTGCAGGCAGATTCTTTACCATCTGAGCCACCAAAGGTGCTGAGTACTCTGCAAACTGTAGATGCCGCTGACTAACTGACAGAAATTCCTGGCTTAGAACTCTACTGATGAAGTTACTGCTTAAAGACGACTGTTGTCATTTTAAAAAAGCAAAGTTAATATCTGATTTGAATGTGATTGCTGTTTTAGTTAATTTCCATTTGTATGCACTATCAGTTAATTCAATTAAAACACTGGGCTTTTAAAAATTATTGGGCCTTTAAAAAACCGAATCTTTTATACTGAAGTGAGTTTCTCTTTGCGCATGCGCTAACTGACTTCATGTATCTGTTGGTGTGTCATGAACTGGCTTTTCCCCCTTTCCCTTCCTCTCTCCCTCTTTATCATGAACTGTTTTTTTCCCCCTTTCTCTTCCTCTCTCCCTCTTTACCTTTCTTTTTTGTAAACTGTAGTTGATTTACAATGTTATATTAACTTCAGGTGTACGACAGTGATTCAGAATCTTTTTTTTGTTGGCTGTGCTGACCCTGGTTGCTGCCCAGGGGCTCTTCTCGCTGCGGAGGCAGGCACGCTCTCTCGCTGCGGTTCCTCGGCTTCTCACTGCCCCGGCTTCCCTTCTTGTGGCTCCCAGGCTCTGGAGCACTGGCTCAGCGGCTGTGGGGCATGGACTCTGTTGCTTCTTGGCACCTGGGATCTTCCTGGATCAGGGATTGAACCCATGTCTCCTGCATGGACAGGTGATTCTTTATCACTGAGCAACCAGCAATTTCATAGATTACACTCCATTTAAAGCTATTACAAAATAATGGTGATATTTCCCTGTGCTGTACAATATATCTTTGCTGCTTAGCTATGTTATACATAGTCGTTTGGGTGTCTTAATCCCATACCCCAATTTTGTCCCTCCCCAGTTGTCTCTGAGATAAAACTGCGGGATATATAGATATACAGCGGAATGTTACTCAGCAGTGAAAAGGAGAAAACTCTGCTATGCACAGCGATATGATGGACCTAGAGAGTATTCTGTTTAGCGAAATAAGTCAGAGAAAGACAAATGCTCTATGCTATCCCCAACATGTGGAGTTTTTAAAGTGAAACAAACAAACGTGCCAATCACAGTTACAGACGGATGGCTGGGCGGCTCCCTGTCTCTCCTCATCCTGCCTTCCTTCCGGACCGTCTTTCCTTTCCTTTCCTCCCGCTTCCTTCTGTGCTCTTCCTTCCCTCTCTCTCTCTTCTGCCCCTTTGTCTTCCCCTCCTCTCTCCTCCCCTCGCTCACGCTCCTTTCTCCCTCCACCCCATGCCTTTCACTGACCATGAAACGTCGTAGGAGCCAAGGGGCTGCTGCTGTTTCCAGTCGCTAAGCTGTGTCCAGCTCTTTGTGACCGCATGGACCTCAGCTTGCCAGGCTCCTCTGTCCTCTACTATCTTCTGGAGTTTGCTCAGATTTATCTCCGTTGAGTCAGTGATGCCGTCCAACCATCCCATCCTTTGCCACCCCCTTCTCCTTTTGCCTTCAACCTTTCCCAGCATCAGGGTCTTTTCCAGTGAGTTGGCTCCTCCCATCCAGTGGCCAAGGGGGAAAGAAAAGTTACTTCTTTCTTTAGCACATTCACTGGAGTAACACGTAGAACAGGCTCAGCATCACTAAGTTGGTCTGTTGCCTGAGCTGACTGTAGTATTAAAGGATCCCCACCAGAAATTTTGCTGTATCCAGGAATCACTGAACTTTTTAAGCTCCCAATCTCAAACTAAATTCTTCCTTTTATAACTTAGAGGTCAGAAAAAATTACATCTTTGGGCTACTTTCCTGTTTCCAATTCACCTGCTTTCACATTTTAAATATTTGATTTTACAGTTTTAAGCAAACCATGGGGCTGTCTATGTGTGTGTGTTGAATACATCGCAGCTTATCTTTGTTTTATGAAATTCCAGTTGAACACCAGGTACTGTCATTTGGTCAATTTGTGATGTATACGCATTGTGATGTATATGCGTTGTGGTGTATATGCGTTGTGGTGTATACGCGCTGTGATGGATACAAGTTGTGGTTCTATCTATTTGCATTAATCAGGGCAAGTATTTAAACTAAATTGGTGTGCTAGTTCAATATGACTCAGTTTCATCAATTTTATCAGTTGACTACCTCATTTAGTGGGTGTTTTCATTTTTCTATATAACTAACCTCAAAATTTAAAACTAGCCTTGTCATTGAGAGTCCAAAATTAATTTAATTTCTAACAAGAGAACGAGAAAGGGTGCAATTAGGATACTTGATAAAGTAAATTTTAAATCAAAAAAATCAAATTTAAAACATAGAATGATAATCTGACAAACTGGGTTTAATAATTACTGTGAATTTTGACCCAATACAGATGTAAATATCACAAAATATCTACACTTACGCATGTCCATCAATAAGGTTTATTGGCAGAAGTCTTTCGCAAAGTAATTTGATAATACATATAATAACTAGAGAAATGTTCATAAACTTCCTGACTTACCACAGGGAAATAAACACTCCATCTTAAAAAACTGGGAAAATATCTGGGCATGAAGACGTCCATTATGATGTTACCTATAATAGTAATACATGAAAATCAGCATAAACATCCAACCATAGGAAAATGACTAAGTAAATAAGAGTGTCATGAAATTGATAGAATCTTGTACGGCCATTAACGGGGTAGAAATCCTGGAGGCTCCATAGGAACGTAGACCATTCCTGTACCAAAGTGTTAAACGCTGTCTGCGCTATCATTTAATTTATGGGAGAACCACAGGACTGTCACTATTTCCCCAGTGTGTGCTTAGCGAGAGTATGTCAGACTCTGCTAAGAGCAGCAGGCAGAAGCTGGTATGTAACCCTGCGAGCATTTAGTAAGCTCTACGCGCAGTCTGCTGAGGGCAGTGCTTGCGGCGCTGGTTTGCTGGGGCGACCATACGGAAGCCCTGGAGTCAGCGGCTGCCTCCCAGCTCTGAAAGCCAGAAGCCCACGCCCGAGGCGCGGGCAGAGCCGACCCGTCCCCCCGAGAGGCCCCGGCCCTCAGCGCGGCTCTGCGGCCGCGGCGCCGCGGCTGCTGGAGGCACCGCCCGTGTCTGCCGCCACCTTTGCGTGGGGTCCTCCGCGCGTGCTTGTCCGTCTCCGGATTTTTGCCTTTTTAAGGATGCCGCTCACATGGGATCGGGCCACCCAAGCTTAGCGGTAAAGAAGTGCCTGCCAGCGCGGGAGGCTTAGGCTCAGTCCCTGGGTCAGGAGCATCCCCTGGAGAGGAAGATGGCAGCCCACTGCAGCGTTCTTGCCTGGGAAGCCCCACGGACAGAAGAGCCTGGCGGGCTGCAGTTCATGGAGTTGCAAAGAGCTGGACAGGACTCAGCGACCAAACACCAAAGTGTGTGTGCTCGCTGGGTCACTTCAGCCGCGCCTGGCTCTGTGCAGCCCTGTGGACTAAAGCCTGCTGGGCTCCTCTGTCCATGGGATTCTCCAGGCACGCATGCTGGAGTGGGCTGCCATGCCCTCTTTCAGGAGAACTTCTCAACCCAAGTGTCGAACCCATGACTCTTGTGTCTCCTACACTGCGGGCAGGTTCTTTATCACTTTAATAGTAGGACTCATTGCTACCTGGAAACCCCTAACAACGACAGTGGCCTCTTATTAAATCAATTCCCTCTGTAAAGACATGTTCTCTAAATAAGGTCAGCCTCTGAGATGCTGGGGGTTAAGCACTCCAACAAATGAATTTATTGTGGGTGAGGGGGGTCAATTCAACCCATTACATTTAGTATACTATAATGTTTTAATAAATATTGGCTAATATTGTTATTATTCTTGCCAATAGTATTAAGAGCAGTAGTCAGAGAATATCATGAGATTGTGTGTTGTGAAACCAATTGCATTAACCAAATAGGATGAAAAGCGTTGATTTTCTAGAGTGATAAGTTTCTAAGTAATAAGGAATGTTGTGTTCCCTTCTGTTTTTCTCTCTCTTATTTTTAAATTCGTATCATGCCTATCCTATAGATTTTGCACTGTTTAAAAAGGGGGGAAATCTAAAACATCTCGTAAATATTAATATAAGCAATTGCCATTCAACCATAAATACAAATTCCTAGGCTTTCCTCTCTTTCCCATCTTCAAATAGTGTCTTTTTCACCTCAAATAGAAACATACCTATGAAGAGTCCAGCTCCCTGATGAAGGAAGAGGGAGGCTCTCTTTTCTTTCATTCTGTGTCTTCAACTATTGCTCGAAACAGCAGCCTTCTCCCCTGCTTTTGTGTCAGTCCCTAGGATTTCTGTTTCCTTTCTGGTCACGCCATGCAGCATGAGCTTAGTTCACCAACCAGGGGTCGAACCCTCGCCCCTGCGCTGGAGGTGCAGTGTCTGAACCACTGGACCTCCAGGGAAGTCCCAGTTCTTAGAATTTTATTTCAACATTTCTGTTTTTCGTGGCCAGAAAAACAAGGCATAATGTTTAAATTTCTCTCATCTGTGTAGTGATTACAAAGTACATGTTACTGCCTATAGACTGCAGGAAAAAGGCCCTCAGGCCAGGTGACAAAGTCTTTGCCCTTTTCGTGGTTATTCTTTTCTCTCGCGGTCTTTTTAAATATTTGTTTTCCTCCAGGTCTGTAGGATTTCTGTCTTCTTCGTGTGTCACCATCCTTGAGTTGGGACCCAGTGTTTTGTTTTCAGAAAAAAAAAAAAATCTTGGATTGTGTAGCTTTCAGATTAAGAAGAAATGAATGATAAAGGTAACCACCAGTTTGGAGTATTGATGAGCCACTTTTTAAAATATGTATGTGTTACTCATATATTATTCAGCTAAAATTTTTACAACTTTTTTCTATTTGACTGTGCTGGTCCCCATTGCTGTGCGGGCTTTCCTCTGTTGCAGAGGGTGGGCGTTCCCCTCCGCCTGCAGAGTGGGGCCTCGGGCTCGCGGCTCAGTGTTTGGGGCCCAGGCTCCAGCACTCGGAAGGCTCAGAAGCCGTGGTGCAGGGGCTGCTGCTGCAGGGCGTGCGGGACCTTCCTGGACCAGGGGTCGAACCCGAGTCTCCTGCACTGACAGGCAGGTTCTCCACCACTGAGATATCTGGGAAGCCCCCGGGAAAGAAGCTTAGATTGAAACGTATTGTTTTCACCTTATAAGATACAAACCGTCTTAAAATAGCAAGACTCAGTACTAACACGAGGGTGAGGCAGAAGCCACAGTCCCTGGGACGGTAGTCGTGAGCCCTTCTGTCTGGCGCTGCTCCTGATACCTCAGGGTCCCTGCAGTTTTAGAAAGAAATTTTATGTGCAAGAAAACAGAGGATCAGTTAAATGAATTATTATTCATCCAAATGATAGGATACCCAATGATCATTAAACACTGAGTTAAGGACAATATTTCATGGAAAATGTTCACAATATATCAAGTGAAAGAGCAAGCTAATAAATATAATACACATTCGATTTTCTGCAATAATGATTAAAAAGAGTGGAAGTCTATACATCAAACTTAAACCATAACTGTTTCTAGGCAATGGCACAATGGGAAAAGCTTTGTGATTTTAGCATTTTATAGTTTTTTTTTTTTAATGAACATGCACTGATTATGAAGTTGGGTGGACTGAAGTTGGGGTATGTTATAATATTGAGGGGTGAGTAAAGCCATTATATAAAGAACCTTGACTATATAATACACTGGAGTATTAACACCCATTCATTCATTTAATCACTTAACCATTAATTCATTTAACAATCACTCTCTACCCTTTTACTCTATGATAATCACTGAAGAAGGGCTTCCCAGGTGGCTCAGAGGTAAAGAGTCATCCTGCCAATGCAGGAGACACGGGTTCAGTCCCTGGGTCAGGAAGAGCCCCTGGAGTGGGAAATGGTAACCATCTCCAACATTCTTGCCTGGAGAATGCCACGGACAGTGGAGGCTGGCGGGCTACAGTCCATGGGGTCTCCTACGAGTCAGCCAGGCCTTAGGAAATAAACAACAACAAAATCACAGGAGGCCCGCACGGATAGACAACAGTGAGCAAAGCAAACTCAGTCCCTGCCCTTGTGGAGCTTAGTGGGTAAAGGAAAAACAGTAAGCATCACCCAAGTACACGTATAACTGTATCCATAATAAGTGCAGTGAAGGAAAGGAATCGTGCTATGAGGGCCCATGGCAGCAATGCTACAGCCATAGTAAAATTCTAAATTATTATCGAATAAAAATATATAGTGCCTCCCTGTGTGTGTGCATGTGTGTATGTGTGTGCATGTGTGTATATGTGTATGTGTGTATGTACATGTGGTGTGTGTATGTATGTGTGTATGTGTGTATGTGTATATGTATGTGTGTGTGATGTGTGTATATGTGTGTATGTGGTGTGTGTGTACATGTGGTGTGTGTATATGTATGTGTGTGTATGTGTGTGTACATGTGGTGTGTGTATATGTATGTGTGTATGTATGTATGTGTATATGTGTGTGTGTGTGATGTGTGTATATGTGTGTATGTGGTGTGTGTGTACATGTGGTGTGTGTATATGTATGTGTGTATGTATGTATGTGTATATGTATGTGTGTGTGATGTGTGTATATGTGTGTATGTGGTGTGTGTGTACATGTGGTGTGTGTATATGTATGTGTGTGTATGTGTGTGTACATGTGGTGTGTGTATATGTATGTGTGTATATGTATGCGTGTATATGTGTATGTGTGTATGTACATGTGGTGTGTGTATGTATGTGTGTATGTGTGTGTATGTGTGTGTACATGTGGTGTGTGTATATGTATGTGTGTGTATGTATGTGTGTGTGATGTGTGTATATGTGTGTGTATGTGGTGTGTGTGTACATGTGGTGTGTGTATATGTATGTGTGTATGTGTGTGTATGTGTGTGTATATGTGGTGTGTGTATGTGTATGTGTGTATGTATGTGTGTGTATGTGGTGTGTGTGTGTACATGTGGTGTGTGTATATGTATGTGTGTGTATATGTGGTGTGTGTGTATGTGTATGTGTGTGTATATGTGTATATGTATGTGTGTGTATGTGGTGTGTGTACATGTATGTATGTGTACATGTGTATATGTATGTGTGTATGTGTATATGTGGTATGTGTGTGTATATGTATGTGTGTTGTGGTGTGTGTGTGTACATGTGGTGTGTGTATATGTATGTGTGTATGTGTGTACATGTGGTGTGTGTATATGTGTGTGTATGTGTGTGTATATGTGGTGTGTGTATATGTGTATGTATGTGTGTATATGTGTGTGTATGTGTGTATATGTATGTGTATGTGTGTATGTGGTGTGTGTATGTGTGTGTATATGTGTGTATGTGTGTGTGTGTGTGGTGTGTGTGTGTGTATGTGTGTGTATATGTGTGTGTGTATGTGGTGTGTGTATGTGTGTGTATGTGTGTGTATATGTGTGTGTATGTGTGTGTGTGTGGTGTGTGTATGTGTGTGTATGTGTGTATGTGTGTGTGTATGTGGTGTGTGTATGTGTGTGTGTATGTGTGTGTATATGTGTGTGTGTATGTGGTGTGTGTATGTGTGTATGTGTGTGTATGTGTGTGTATGTGTGTGTGTATGTGTGTGTGTGTGCATGTGTGTGTGTGTGGTATATTGTGTGTTGTCAGCAGCAGCATCTCTCAAGTGAATACTCCAAAACTAGGAAAGGGAAATTCTAGGAGAAAATATCTAGAAATACCAGAAGAGTCTGAAAATTCTTCAAAAGTAATATTGAAAAAAAATTGAACCTTTGCATAATGAATCCCGGATAATTGGCTGAAAGTGAACCCCTGAAAATTTAGAGTTTTCCACCATGCTCTTATCATTCATGCGTTTTCCCTCAGAAGCTGAAAGATAAATCTGAGAAGCTCTGGGTAAACACTGGCTAAAACTCTACATTTTGTGGGTGTGGGAAGGCGACATGACCTATTCCCTGTTATCATCGCGTCTCCTATTAGGCAACCTCAGCAAGGAGTCTGGGTAGATGAACATGTCAGGCTGATGCTTGGTGATAATTCAGACTGGGGTTGAGTCGAAGTCGCCACTCAAACAGCTGGGAGTGTACAGCTGTGCACAATTCCGTTTAAACTGCAGGGAAAGGGAGAAGAGGATTCTTGTGGTAAAGAATCCACCTGGCAATGCAACCAGATGCCAGGGAGCCAGGTTTGACCCCTGGAAGAAATGGCAACCGCTCTGCTATTCTAGTCCGGAGAATCCCATGGACAGAGGAGCCTGGCGGGCCACAGTCCACGGGGCTGCAGAGAGTCAGACATGATGAACGCACACACATATCACTTTATAAGAGGTTTATTTAGTCTTGTAAGAAAGACCATGATTTGCAGCTGGAGCGGCTCATGGTCCACTTGCCTGGGCTCCGGGACTTCTCTCTCAGCTCAGACACGCTTTCCTGATTCCCCAGTCTCCTTACAAAGCAGAGTCAGGTACTGCTTCACTTTCCAACATCAATAAAACAGGTCTAATTTTCCAAAGTCGATGAGGGCCTGATAGATCTGATGACCTTTTGTTGGAATGTCATTTACAAGTATGATTAAATTATTCTCCGTGGCTGAATTGATACCTACAGTAGATACATCTTCCTCCAGAGGCAGCAGAGAAGTCTACCGCTTCACCCCCTGGTGCAGTGCAGAGATCTTTTGTAGGCAGATTATAGATTTTCATCTTTGGACTTGAAAAGGTGACCCTAGTGATAATGACTATTCTTTATAACCTGTTTAGGAAATGCTATCATTCTTCTTCAATCTGACTCTCTATATCTGTAGGAGCACACCTTCAAAGGCTACGTATTTATTTAATCTAACAGGGAGAATGGAAACAGTGGCAAGAACACTCGTCAAACTTCTTGGGCTCTTTTCAGGGAAGCAGGAGAAGTAATGAATCGATGTCTCAGAGCGTTGTTTATTTGCTTTTTTAAGTGTTGTACATACATGATTTTCTTTAATCTTAACAATAACACTCGGTGTATAATCTTTGCATTTAGCTTATACTGTGAAGGTCTCCTATGTATTAAATACTGTTTACATATCTTGGAAACAGCCAGTCTTGCTCTCATCAAATCTATCTTTACATGAGGAAAGCGAGATGCAGGCTTTCGAGGTGTCCATATCTTATGCCTAGGACTTAACAAGTGGTCCGTAAATATTGACTGTGTGAAACAGGAGTTCAGTCAGGGCTGCCTGTTTCCACAGCCCAGGCTTTGTTCTGGGTTGTGTGTGTGTGTGTGTGTGTGTGTTTGAAAATACTATTCAGCCACAAAAAAGAAGGAAGTCTTGCCATTTGCAAGAACATGGGTAGATCTTGAGGGCAGTATGTTAAGTGAAATGTCAGACAGAGAAAAACAAAGGCTGTATTATCTCATTTATATATGGAACCTAAAAACAAAAAGCAAACAAACTCATAGAAAAAGAGATCAGGATTGTGGTTGTCAGAGGCAGAGATGAAGAGTGAGGAAATGGATGAGGTGGTCAAAAGGTGAAAATCCTTATGGATTCAGACTTTTCTTTTCCCCACAAAGTATATTCTTTATCAACTCTCTCAGAGTAAATTTTGGAGAGGCTCGCTTTCTTAATTCAACTAGACCTGAAAATGCCTTTTAAAAAATGGACTACTGGTGCATGCAAACATAAAGAGACAGTGCCAGCCATAATGGTGTAGTTCAGTGGTTTTTTAAATAATAATAAAAATAAAATCTTAGATAACCAGCACCCTTATCAAGAAACAGAAGCTCCCTAGCCTCTCAGGAGCCCCCACTGAGTGTCTCTAAGTCACTGCCTTCTCTTCCCACCTGGAAGATAACCTTCATCCTGACCTGTTTTTTGGCACATGGAATCGTCCTTGCGGCATGCGGAATCCTTAGTTGCTGCATGCGGAATCCTTAGTTGCTGCATGCGGAATCCTTAGTTGCGGCATGCAGAATCCTTAGTTGCTGCGTGTGGGATCTAGTCTCCAACCAGGGATCAACTCTGTCCGCCTGCACTGGGAGTGTGGAGTCGTGACCCCGGGACCACCAAGGGCGGCCCGGTCCTGAGTTTTTACCCAGGACTTTAGTTTGCCTGTGTTTGAACTTCAAGTTAATTTTAGAAAACAGTAATCCTCTCTTTTTCCAGGGAAGGAAATTCTACTCTTCAGGAAGGTTGCTTTACCTAATACTGACCGTGCAGGTGGCATGTCTGCTAGTTCATTGTAAGTCCCCTAAAGATAATGTCCATATCATGGTCACCTTCCAAAATCGAGATGGAACCACCCAATGTTTGACAGGTGTCAAGACTGATGTCCCCCCACACACACCAAAAGGGTGATATAAAGAGGCTTCCCAGGCGGTGCAGGGAGAAAGAGCCCACCTGCCAGTGCACGAGGCGCAGGAGAGTTGGGTTCAGTCCCTGGGTTGGAAAGATCTGCTGGAGGAAATGGCAGCCCGCTCCAGTATTCTTGCCTGGAGAATCCCACGGACAGAGGAGCCCGGTGGGCTACAGTCCGTAGGGTCACACAGAGTCAGACATGGCTGAAGCAACTTAACCCACGCACACACATACATACACGTTGTCAAGATCCGAACATGTATGTCCCTCCAAAACTTATGTATTTGAAACCTAACCCCCAAGGCGTGGCTCGGGAAGTGAGTTAGTGCAGAGACAGCCCCCATGAGTGGGTTCGTGCCTTTACGGCAGTCTAGCACATTCCCTTGCCTTTTCCCCCATGTGGGTTTTCAGCAGATAGATGGTCACCGAGGAAGAGGGCTCTTACCATACACCGAATCTGCCAGCTCCTCCATCTTAGACTTCCCAGCCACCAAGAAACATAATTTATCCAATCCGTGGTGTCTTACCTCTTTGCCTTTTCACACTGTTCATGGGGTTCTCCCTGCACGAATGCTACCGTGGTTTGCCATTCCCTTCTCCAGTGGAGGTTACATGGCACGGCTCACAGTTTCATTGAGTTATACAAGGCTGTGATCGTAATGCTGGGAAAGATTGAGGGCAGGAGACGACAGAGGATAAAATGGCTGGATGGTATCAGCGACTCAATGGACACGAGTTTGATCAAATTCCAGAAGACAGTGAAGGAAAGGGAAGCCTAGTGTATTGCAGTCCATGGGATCACAAAGAGTTGGACGAAACTGAGCAACTGAACAAGAGTCTGTGGTCATCTGTCATAGCAGCCAGAACAGAATAATATGCCATGTTGTTACATGTGGGTTTCATGTAAGCTCCCAAACCAGTCGATTACGCTTAGGGTAGAGCCAGTGGCCCTAAAGCTAAAACACAATCTTTATTCAAGAAAATACACTCACTGACCTTTTTTCTCTCAACCCTGAAACGTTTCAGTCAATTACATTTGGTCATGAAAAAAATGATAATAGCATTAAGGATAACCTAAAATTTTCAGCCAAAGAAATACTGGGGTCATTAGATTATTATTATTGGCCACACGCTGGGGCATGTGGGATCTTAATTCCCAGATCAGGGATTGAGCTTGTGCTCCTGCATTGAAAAGCAAAGTCTTAACCACTGGACTACAGGGTCAGTTCCTGGGATCATTACATTACTAGCTTTGATACCCTCAGAAATTCATTTGGCAGTCAAAATGTCTCTGAAAGGATTAAGTAAACTTTTAAATACCTGTTACTTTACCACTGAAAGAAATGCATCATGTGTATTTCACAAGGTGCCCCTGACGTGCAGATTATTTCAGCTAATAGTTTCTGAGAGCAAAATTAATAATAATAAAGGATTTTTCCTGCCTTTTCATTCAGAGGTCTTAGAGAAAAATTAATTGGGGAGTTTTAATTATTTCACTTTGACTTTAGAGTTCTCTAATTGTAATTAACCAGAGAATAAACATCTTGTATACAATTTTAACTTCCAAAGTCATGTACCAAATATCTTTGACTTTTCATGGGTTTGCCAGTGAACATCCATTCTTCTTATCAGGGAACCCACTCTCATAGCAGCGATTCATCTTACCCTGGTGGCCTCTTGATTACAGCAAGCAATGTGAATTCAGTGTTTCAGAGTTATTTTTTACATGGAAAAAGAAAATACACACGTTAACCCTAAATGACATTGTCAGCTGTCAACCTATCAATGATTGGCCTGTTTCACTTGCTCAAATTCAAAAAGCTGTTTTGTAATGTCTGGAAATTGATTCTGAAGAGTGCATATGCTTCGAGCCTACATATTCTTCCAACGATGACACCGCTCTGTCCAGAGATGTGATTCTGTCCATGCACGAGTGCACACTGGGGTCCGTGCCTCTCTCTGTTGACGTAACTGGGGGAGAGCTGCGAGCCGCTCTCTCCGGGGAGGATTAGGAGAGACCCACTGTTACTTCTACATCTCCGTATCTCCGTATTGTTTGACAAGCTCACAATCAAGTTTACTAGGTATAAGTCTCAGGCTGTAAACTGAACTGTACGAAACACGTCTTTTCTCAGCATGATTTTCCCCATTTTAACTTTTGTTCTCAGTGTGATTTTCCCCATTTTAACTTTTGTTGACTTCCGTTTTGTGTTGGGGCATCGCCAGTTAACAATGTGATGGCTTCAGGTGGACAGTGAAGGGGCGCAGCCGTGTGGGCACCTGTAGCCACGCGTGTTGTCACTTGGTCGTGTCCGCTTCTTTGCGAACCTGTGGACTATATGCCCTCCCAAATTCCTCTGTCCGTGGGATTTTTCCAGGCGAGAATGGTGGTCATTTCCTCCTCCAAGGGATCTTCCCAACCCAGGAATCGAATCTGTATCTCTGAGTCCCCCACACTGCAGGTGGATTCTTTACCACTGAGACCTGGGAAGCCCCACGCACGTGTATGCATTCTCCCCTTAACTCCCCTCCCATCGAGGGTATCACGTAGCATTGAGCAGAGTTCCATGTGCTGCGCAGTAGGCCCCTGTTGACTGTCCATTTTAAACACAGCACCGTGAACTGCAAGAGGCCACGCCAACACATCTAGTGCTGACTCAGCAGCCGGAAAGGCAACGATCGAGATTTTCGCATTTTCTTCCTGTTACCGCGGAGCCTGCAGACACCCTTGTTCCCATCCGGTTTTCATCTGCTGGTCCATGGGATCAGCTGCATCCTCCTCTTCCTGACTGAGAGGGCTTGTCAGGCCCTCTGGATGTCCTTAGACCGAGTGGTTTCCTGCCCCTGGACGCGCGGGAAGCACTCCCCATGTCCTGCGCTGTTGTAACTGGCAGAAAGCTCTGCGGGGCTCACCTGCCCGAACACACAAAGATGCAAAATAAGCAAGATCAAATTGGACAGTAAGCACGAGGGCAAGGACATCAAAACTGGATGTGAGAACAGGAAGCTCCTGGGGGGGGCACCTGTGTCGGGGGGCAGTCAGGGATGGCTTCTTGGAAGTGATGCTATTTGAGTTGACCTACATACTGCTGTCTCCATGATAAGACTGCAAATTTAAGGTAAGACATGATCAGATTCATCGACGATCTCAAAGGCCTGGCATAAAAAGGGTACGAAATGGCCCAGCTGGTGTCCAGAACCAGAAGTTCATCAGGCAGCACCCCTGGGCATGGGCTCCTGGGAGGAATTAATCCCATTATTTATCTTCTCTGTCCTGGTAGGGTCCATTCCTTTCAGGACTCAACCTCCATAGATAAAGTCTAAGAGCACAGGCGGGGTCACGTGCTCCCCAATGCTTAGGGAAGATGGAGACATCTTTATGTCTAACTTCACCAATAATTCTCCAAAAAGAAGTTGCCCTGTAAGTTATGCCACCAAAAATGGTGAGTGCGTGATGGACGTCACTGCAGGTTTTCACGATCTTCTTAGTATCTGCAGCGAGGCTCCCACTACAGCTTTGCTTAGTATATTCCATCTTGAGAAGAAAATCTGTCTTTTTGTGTAGTGATTGGCTCAAGAAGTTTCTTCCCTAGAATGGACTAATATCAAATTATTGCCTGCCCTTCCCCAAATCTTGTTTAAGAAGGTTGGCAAGTAGAATTAAAAATAATAAAAAACGAGGCAGACATCTTGATCCACCCCAAGGAGGTTTATCTCCAAAACTATCTGAAGCCCTTCCCGTGGCATAGCAGATGCCTAGAGAGCTTAGTGCTGAGACAGACATGGAGTTGGAAGGAAAAGACGAGGTCTGGCTTTTGTCTTTATTCGTCACTAATAATATGGTTTGGGATACTTATTAATGCCACTAAAGCCTCCTTCTTCATCTTTTAAGCAGGAAAATAATACCACAACATGGGTTTTCATGAGAGCAAATAATGTAAGGTCTGCAAGAAGGAAGCATTTAATTAAATGCACATCCCCTCGTGCTGATGACTAACACGAGTGTTTGGAAGCCATCTCTTTCCACCAACTTAGCGTTTGTGCCAAAGAAAACTGATCACAGTCGGGTTTAAACCACGGAGATGCTCTAACCTGTGACTCTATTCATTGAGCTCCTTCCTGACCTTAAAGCTATCTTTTCCCTTCTACAGGCTTACACCCACTTGTATTGTTATGAGACTGCATTTTACAAATTTTGTTATGCTTACATTTTAGTTTTATGTTAGGTGGCTCAAACAGATTAAACTGGATCTACAACCATCTCAAGCAGCCCTGATACGGCCAGTAATCGTGTATAACATCTACAGTCTCGGAATAGCACCGGCCTATTTGCTAGAGGAATTTAGGCCTTCTCAACACTTTCTATTTTGCATTCCATCCATCTTTACCTTGACACATTCCTCTGTTCCAAAAGCCTCCTTGTAGTTTATTTTCCAAAATCAACATATTGTTTAAAAGCTATAAAGCTCTTTAGGTTTGGCAGGAAGTCTTATCATTGGACAAGCTTTTGATGCAATTATATTGTTGGTTGGAAACTGGAGCACCTCTCCTTATTTCAGTGGAGAGCAACATAAAGGATGGCTTGGAGTCCAGGGGATATAATCAGATAGGAGTGAAGTCAGAGGAGTTACCCCGCCCCTCAGCTTCACTTCCCTGATTTACATTAATATTAAAGGTCAGATCGAATGTTCCACACACCCTGAGGCTCTTTACCTCACACCATCAGGGAGCAGGAATCTGCATTACTATGCAGGCTTGATTCTAGACATGGTGAGGCTTTTAAAGAATAATTTTATTTATTTTCGGCTGTGCTGGGTCTTGCTCTCACTGTGGTGAGTGGGCTTCTCATCTTGGGGGCTCAGCTGGTTGCAGAGCAGGAGCTGGATCCGGGGCATGCAGGTTTCAGCAGCTGCACCGGGTGGGCCCCGCAGCTGTGGTTCCCAGTCTGGAGAGCACGGGCTCAATAGTTGTGGCGCACGCACTTCCTTGCTCTGCAGCATGTGGAATCTTCCTGAACCAGGGATCAAACCCACGTCCCCTGCATTGGCAGGTGGATTCTATACCACAGAGCCACTAGGGAAGCCCAGTGAGGACTTTTTTAAAGGAACAGTTTTGAGTCAAATCTTGCTTAAGCAGTTGCTTAAATTAAGGGCTTACTGTTGTTTCCTGAAAGCGCAGAGACAGAAGACAGCAAGGAACAGTGAAAATGTAAGGAGGAGGCAGATGTCAAGGCCTGTAATCATTACAGGCATGCATTTTTCAGCCCTAAAATGTATAAGAATTGGATCTTAAGCCAAGGCTTAACATCGCTTCTTCCTCTATGAAATAAATTGCTGTTGTTCAGTCACTCAGTCATGCCCAACTCTTTGTGACCCCTTGGACTGCAGCACGCCAGGTTTCCCTGCCCTTCACTGTCTCCCAGAGTTTGCCCAAACTCATGTCCATTGAGTCAATGACGCATGCCATCCAAGCATCTCCTCCTCTGTCACCTCCTTCTCCAAAAATCCTGCCCCTAATCTTTCCTACCATCAGGGTCTGAAATAAATAAGTTCACAGAAAAGACAACAAAATCTACAGCATAACGAGCGCACTGAGCAGCCGTCGCAGGAGACGGCCCGGCCGAGTCTGGGAGTCGGGGCCCCCCGTCCAGGGTGGGGCTCACGCATCTCCTTGGGTGACGTTGCGCCACGCTAGACCCTCCCACAATCACGCTTTGTTCGTTAAACGCTTGTTGCTGTGAGTTTCCCTTGTGATTGTGGGTTTAAAAACATTTAGAATATTCAGGCTTCAAAAGTCAAGCAGTTTCTTGGCTGAAGTTAGGCTGATTTTTATTTTTTTAAACAAAGAAGCCAAGGTCGGGGAATTGAATATCCTTCCTGTCGGTATCTATTACAGACGGAGTCAGTTGCCAAGGCAAGGAGGGCTGTTTCTACACTGGCAGAGAAAATTGTGTAACACTGTCTTGATTGTTGTTAAAGTTCTCCAATACAAGAAAGGTGATCATGATTAGTTCCTTTTTCTTCAACAATGAGTCTTGTTGCTTGTATTCTTTTAAGAATTTATTTTATTTTGCTGGGTTCTATAGCCAGCTATTCATATGTCAGCCTGCCCCTAAGCAGAGAACATAATTTAGACATTTCCCCTCTCTAGTAGTTAAAACGCTACCTGAAATAGGCGACAAGAGAAACAAAATGAAGGCCTGGATAGTAAATGAAGGAGGGCACAGGGAGGAAGGAATAGAGTCTGTGAGACTGAAACTGGCATTCTTCAACTATAGCAGGCGATGCTACGCCTTTGGAATGGAGACCATATGGGCTAATGGCTTCCTTTCCAAATTATGTTAAAAATAAACTTAGGAGAAACAAAGAGAGCTACAGTCCTAGACCATGAGGTCTTTTCGTATGTAGTTTTAAAGTCTATTCACGTGGTTGCGCCAGGTCTGGGTTGTGCCGTGCGAACTCTGAGTTGTGTCTCATGAGCTCTTCGTTATGTGGGCTCTAGTCCCCTGACCAGGGATCGAACCCGGGCTCCCTGGGTTGGGAGCAGAGTCTAAGCCAGTGGACCACCAGGGGAGTCCCCATCCAGTCTTTATTTAGGTTATCAGGTCTTTCGTATACACAGCAATATATTTCTCATGTTTACACAATTTTACTAGTAAACCAATTTAATCATGTCAATGACTCTAAGGTTCTAATATCATCCACGCATTTGCAATGGATCTTTATAGATATATACACATATATGATTGCATTGGTGTTTTTGGCGGTGCTGGATCTCTGCTGCTACGTGGACTTCCTCCGGTTGCAGAGAGCAGGGCTGGCCCCAGGGTTGCCGTGTTCGGGCTTCCCACTGTGGTGGCTTCTCTCGTCGGGGAGCGCGGGCTCCAGGCATGTGGGCCTCAGAGGTTTCCACTTGCAGGCTTTAGAGCACAGGTTCCATATTTGCGGCAGAAGCACTTAGTTGCTCTGCAGCGTGTGGGATCCTCCTGGATCTCTTGCGTTGGCAGGTGGACTCCTCCCCACTGAGCCACCAGGGAAGCTCCTGCAGTGGGTCTTTACTGAAGGGCTGGGAGGAGCTCAAAAGTTTTCTCCTCAAAGTTGGAGGTCAAGATTAGAGAAGAACATAAGTGCAGTAGGAAAACAGCAACAAGGTACTCCTCTTGTTTCACAGACTCTACCTCCTCCTTTAAAAGCATAGGCGCAGAGGATCAGAGTGACAGCATGGGGAAATTTAAAACACCCTTTCCATGTGGAATAACCACGATTCTACCCGTGATGAGCATCTGCAAAATTGCAGGCAGACACCAACCTGGAGTTGAAGGCGACTTGAAGTGATGGCTGCGACTAAAACGAAATCTGTTGAGGTGGTTTTCTCTCTTTCCTTGGGAGATTTTCTAAGGTGTCAGCCAGAGAGAATATGGCCCTTCGATGCAGTTAAGCCGTGACAGAGCTAATACTCCTTGTTTCAAGGCAGCATCAATGCCACTTTGACTGGGCTGTTTATTTTTCAGGCCACTGTCTTTGGGATCTGGATTGGCTACTGAATCACCCCTTTATTATTGACTTGGGTATTGTTACAGAGCTGATAAAAATGTTTGGGTTGGTTACAAGTTCCAAAGAGCTCCAAGCAGCCCTACAGCACAATTCTATGTGCTCTTTGGAATCATTCATTTTCTGAGTGTCAGGATGCGAAAAGACTTCTCTGAATAGAATTGAAAATCGTTTGTGCCTAAGGACTTAGGCTATTTTTTCTATTGCACACTGTTGTTTAAAGCCTTCAGTAGTTTTTCAATGAGATTTTTCTATAAGAAGAAAATGCATTCATCACTTCAGAAAACTAATTGATAAGGAAAACATTTTGACACATCTTGAAAGCATCACAGATGATGAGAGAGGTCTTGATTAAGAGTCCTCCAGTCTCTGCTTGTTTTCCACATCGAGCTACGGGAGACTAACTAGCTTGCTTATGTGGCTGGTGCCGTCCTTGACTTTTCTTTTATGTTTTTCAGGCAATGAAATTCAACACATACTTATCTAGTACCCCTCCCTCCACTAAACACTATCTACCTGTGTGTTTTAAACCAAAAACTTAAATGAATCTTTATTCACTCTGTGCAAACTCCCTTCCACACACAAAGGGAAATGGAGGGATCCTTTTAAAATGCAAACCCACTGACGCCACTACTCGACTCAAAACCATGTAATTAATGGGAACCTTGGGATGATGGACGGTGTGTCCAAGGTGTGCGTGCATGCGTGTGCGTGCATGAGCGTGTTTGCTCAGCTGCTCCGTCGTGGCTGACTCTCTGTGACCCCGTGGACCGTAGCCCGCCAGGCTCCTGTGTCCATGGGATTTTCAAGGCAAGAATGCTGGAGTGGGGTGCCGTTTCCTTCTCCAAGGGGTCTTTATGACCCAGGGATCGAACCTGGGCCTCCTGGACCTCCTGCAATACATCAGGGTGATTGCTGCTCTACTTCATGAATTTGTTGGCAGATAAATGAATTAATTCATGCAAAGTACTTCAAAATGTATCTGATACACAGGAAACAGAGAATAGACATCCATTTAGACTCAGCGCTATGAACAATGATTCCTGCATAAACAAGTTCTCATAGTCATTTTAGATATTACTTTCAGCTATTCATTTAATAAAATGTCTATTTTATTCATATCTAAATATCTATTTAAAATAGACATTTTATTAAATGAATGCTAAATACTGAAGACGTGAAGATAAATACCATCATCTCTTTGCTCAGGAAGAGAGGCGTGTGATGTACAAGTCATTATAAATATAGCTGGAAAAATTACTGCAACATCTGAAGTCCACCTGAATTGTTGCTTTTCTGACTGTGCTCTGCCTTCGCTGCTGTGCCCGGGCGTTTCTCCAGCTGCTGAGGGCAGGGGGCGCTCTCCAGCTGCGCGATGCAGGCTTCTCGGCGCAGTGGCGTCTCTTGTTCCAGAGCATGGGCTCCAGGCGTGTGGGCCTAGGTCGCTGCAGCACCAGGCTCCGCAGGGCAGTGCGCAGCCCTAGAGAGTCGGGCCTCAGTGACTGTGGCACCTGGCACCGCTGCGCCATGGCAGGCGAGACCTTCCCGAACCAAGGATTGAACCCACGTGCCCATGGCACTTATCCACTGTACCACCCAGGAAGTCCTTAAAACATGATTTAGCTCGCTCGCAATAGACTTGTTCATAGTGACTCCATTTTATTTTTTTACATAAGTAACAAATTTATTTTAAAACAAAATAATCAAATAATGGATGGATGATAGCAAATATTTTAGAGAAGACTTGGATGCAGAAACAATAGGTAACTCAGAAAGATGCGTCCACAGAGATGAGGGTAGACGCCTTAGAAGAGGCAATAATGCCTATTGGGACTGAGTTGCAAACTCTCAAAGTGAAAATGGCGCTGTCATGCCACGCTGATTACCGGTGGATATGCATGACATCTTTGAAAGTAAACCAGACAGATCATGAGTGGGAAAAAGTTAAATATCATATTTCAGGTGTTTGGAACAGCTGTGATATTGGCCTGGACTTAGGAAAACTTCACAATCAGATACAGACCTTGGAGCACTGGATTTTACCGCTGCAGGGGCAGCTAATGACTTTTTCCTCGCCTTCTCCACCTTCATTTCTGGAAACGTCCTGTCTAATGTCTTCAGCTATGTTGCTGCTCGTGCTCTAATTCTGCTTCTTATAATCATTCTTCCTTGCGTTGTCAGGATTCTCCGGAAAAGCGTTCAGAAACTCTCAACTGAGCTGTAGCTCGTTATTTTAAACAAAAAAGGGGGAGATGTTGGGAGCCAGCGTGAGGACCTCCGCCCATGGCAAAGGTCACGAGGAAGGAAGCTTGGCATACGCAAAGGCGTGATCAAGCCTCAGGAAACCCCCTGTTCCCGAGCATCTACCCCCAAAACCAGAGTACTTTACGGGGAGCTCTCCCCCATAAACATTTCTCTCAGAAAAGGAGTTAACTTGCAGCTCCAGTTAATAAAAATTCCTGGGCGTGACAAGAGTGTTTCCACTTACGAACTCTGGAGGTTCTCTGGCCTGCCTGATCAGGCTCGTCCGGCCGCATGGGATTGTTTACAGTCTCCCAACTGTGAGAGGCACGGGATGTTTTAAAACTTTCTAAAAACAGACTCTTTTGGGAAGTTAGAAGACCATTAGTATAATATTAGTAGGATGATTAGGAATTATATTGGTGAAGGGTTTTTTCATTTATCCTGCCAATAATTACTGATGATTCCTGCCCTGGGTGTGACAAGGATGTCTCAGGTCAAACCTCTCTGCTGACAGACTAGCTTGTGTGACAGCCTCTCAGCCATAAACAGCACAGAGAGTTTGGAATATTAGCATAGGGCTTTTTTCATTGATGACTCAATGATTGCCATCAGGCCTCCATATCCTTAGGCACCTGGGAATATATTAATCAATGTATTTGGAATATAGAAAAGGAAATATAGTAGTTTTGATGTTAGCAATACTAGGCTTTTGAGTTAATGAATCTTCTCTTTTGTTACAGATCACTGTACTTTGTTATAAATCACTATAAATCACTATGCTATGTAACTTTATCACTATCTTAAGACAAAATAGATCTTAAGGGGAACATTGGTGAAGGGTTTACATTTGTTGAGCCAATATTTGCTGCTAAAACTTCATATTCCTGCCTTTATAATGAATATAACTAGCATATAGGAAAAATAAGTATTAACCTTTAAGATTAATCATGTTAAACCTTAGGTTAAGTAAATTCCTTTCTTGATTGTAACTCACTACACCCTCACCCTATAGGAATGCAACTTTATTTGGAGGGTGGCACCTGATTTAAGAAAAAATCACCCCTGGAAAAATAAGTTTTCTGGTTAACTGACCGGTATCAGAAAGAGCCATAAAATGTCAGCAGACCTCATGGCCAAAAGATGATGAAACTCATAAGACCTTTGTATAATTTTATATGAAGCACCTGATTGTGACAAGGGTCAGGTCTGCTGACCCCTGCGTGACTCTGTATTCATCCCTATGTATAACAAAAAGGTATATAAACAAACCTGAAAAATAAAGAAATCGGATCAGTTTCTGGAAAGACTGATTCCCCTGTGTCGTTTCTTTCTCGTGGAAAATGAAAGGTCAACGTTGAGAATGAAGTGTGACATTGATCATCTTTAAATCAGTGAGAAACCGATAGGCTGAACTAAATCGTAGTCGAGAAAGACGGCATTATTATTTTACCGCCGTGCCTACTTCTAAACTCATGCAGAAACGAAAGGGTGAAGACTACGGATCTATAACTAAGATCACTGAATAGAAAGGAGGACTAATTGGCATAAAAAACTGAATTAAGGGGCTTGAATTCAGGTTAAATTCTCTACTCAGCTTCTGGACCTCAGGGAGCAACTGAAGGCTGGGCGGCTCTCCATCAGAGCGGGATCAGGGTTCCGCCGGGCAGGGAGCCGGGGTGCGCGCCCCTGAGGCTCATGCACAAGGCCGCGGGCGGCATCCTGGCCGGGACTGGAGGCGTGGGTAGCGCCTGTTTCTGTGCCTCTGTGATGTGTGGGCGCCGTTGGTGCAATTCCAAAGGCCATCCGAACGGTCATCACCGAGAGTTGTTTGCAAATCTAGTGACGTGTTAGCCAAGGCCATAGGTAAAGAAAGATACAGGGAAGAAAAAAAAAAAAGAATGAAATAAGACACAAGACAAAATAAAAACTAAAGTCAAGAGAGGGCAAGCAAGGCGGAAGCCAGCGGGGCGTGGGGCACTCCCTCCGGACATCTGTCCCCTCGTCCTCTTCACTGGCTTTAGCAGGTGCCCCTTAATAGATGGACACAGTCACTTGTCCTTAGACCACGGAATGCCATCTACCCCAGAACTGCAGCAGGCCATCTCCAAAGAGGGTTATTCATAGGTGCAAAATTCCTCCGAGACAGCATGAATGTTGGAGAGCTGAAATCTCCACATGGAGCAGGGGTTCCCGTAAGGCACCAGGTCTTGACTTCTATTTTCTAACATAATTCACATTTAGAGTTTTTTTGGTTTTGCTTTGGTTTGTCCTCTGGCCTGAATGTGGAGGAAATTCAATATGATGTAATCAGAGGTAACATGGCCGCTGATCTGGGAGTAATATGTAATCTGTTAAGCATAAAAACAAGAAGCCACTATTTAAGTGAATGATATTCCCACTGCAGGGCAGGCTCTTTTCAGCTTGCTTTCTTTTTTTATGTTTTACTCAGATAAAAACAACATTTATTAGGATAAAACAGTAACACCGTTCTTTACTGGGCTGTTTAACGCAATGTACAGATGAAGACGATCACTTTAAAAATGAGACACTCCCCCATCTTGATTTGATATTTGCCAGAAAAGTCATTTTTATAAAATGATCTATGGAGCCGTTCTACAGGATTATAAAAAATTATAAAATATTTAGAGTGCAATAAAATGCAGTGTTCTTATTGCTTCCTCACACTAATTGTTACATCTATTTTTATATCAAGGAATAGTCGCTAGTCTGAAACATGAAACCCTTCGCAAGGGGTAGGAAGCGGTAGTGATGCTTGGGGACGGCTGCAGGCTGGTCTAGGCTTTGGCTGCTGCCTCGGGGAGTTTGTTGCAGTTGCTGTTGAGTCTCTAAGTCATGTCTGTGTCTGTGACCCCGTGGACTGCAGCACGTCAGGCTCCTCTGTCCTTCACTGTCTGCCACAGTTTGCTCAAACTCATGTCCATTGAGTCAGTGATGCCATCCAACCATCTCATCCTCTGTCGTCCCCTTCTCCTCCTGCCCTCTATCCTTCCCAGCATCAGGGTCTTTTCCAGTGAGTTGGCTCTTCCTATCAGGTGGCCAAAGTATTGGAGTTTCAGCATCAGTCCTTCCAATGAATATTCAGGACTGATTTCCTTTAGGATGGACTGCTTTGATCTCCTTGCAATCCAGGGGACTCTCAAAGGAACAAAATGGGCTTCCCTGGTGGTCTAGATGTTAAGAATCTGCCTCCCAACAAGAGGGGCTTGGGTTTGATCCCTGCCTGGGGAACTAAGGTTCCACATGCCTCAGGGCAACTAAGTTCAAGCACTAAGACCAGACTAAGACCTGATGCAGCCAAAATTAAATACGTAAAATATTTTTTAAAATGAAAAGTAGCCAAGTGGAGCCTAGTGTTGGTTTCAGAGACCACTGTCAGGAAGAGAGATGCCCGACTATTTTTTAAACCCGTGCTCCCCTTTGATAAACAGAAGACAGCACATGCTCTTCTTTTACAGCTTTGTGAATTCTTAGGATAATTAGCTATTATTAAATATGAATGAAAGCAGAGAGGAGAAAAACACTGTTTATTTTCAAAGTCTATTTTATCTCCCCAGAATGCAGTCCCTCCGGGGGCACAGGACGGGACCTGCCCTCTGTACCCCCTCCTCCCACATAAACGACTGCCCAAGATCCCACAGATCCATGCATATTCACCAATTCTTTTTACGTTGTAATGTCCTCAGCAATTTTGGGGAATATCAAAACAGGTAAAAATTATTGAGGCCTGACAGCTGCAAAAGGCCACCAGACTAAATCCATCAGGATTATCTCTGCTGCATCACAACACACAGACAGAGAAATTAACTGACCCTCACACTTGCTGAGGGACATCCCCCTACCGTTTCCACGTCTGGTTTCATAAAAGAGCCAGGCTCCTCTAACTATTTTAGACTCCACACAAATCAGAATATAAATTAGCCAGGTGTAAAACATGCATTTTAAAAAAAATCCCTTGATTATCAGAATGAAACCCAAAAAGTTACGAGAAAGGGGATCGGGAGGCTTCCCTGACGGCTCAGTTTTAAAGAATTCACCTGTCAATGCAGGAGACCCGAGTTCCATCCCTAGTCCGGGAAGATTCCACAAACCCCAGAGCAGCTAAGCCCGTGCACCACAGCTCCTGAGCCTCGGCTCTGGAGCCGAAGCCGATGAAGCCCAGCGCCTTAGAGCCGAGCTGTGTGGCGAGAGAAACCTCTGCGCCGAGAGGCCTGCGCGCCGCTGGGGACCAGCCCACACTCGCTGCAACTAGAGAAAAGCCTGAGAAGCAGCAAAGTCCCAGCACAGCCAAAACTATATATATATATTTTTAAGGGGGTTGGTTAGGGAAGTTGAAGGAGAGAAAAAGGGAGAAAGATGTAGAAAGTTAAAAACCTGATTCAGTCACTGGTAGTCAAGAAGCTCTATTCACGCCCTAAAAATTTCTGGGTTGAACTTCCCAAAGAGCCAGAGCTCAGATTTGGGTTTAATTTAATTTAAGCAAGGAGAGTTATATGTTTCTGTCTTTCTTTTTCATCCTGAAGCTTCTTAAACAATGTCTAATATTACATAAAATTTAAAAACTAATTATACATATACATTTTTTAAAAGTTAAATTATTCTCAAATTAAAATTTTAATAATTAAATTTACATAAATTAAAAAATAATAGTGGAGGCATCTAGTGGGAATGCAGAGAGGCCAGTTGCAACAGAGAAGGGTACGAGGGGAAAGAGCTGGTGAGACCCAGGGGAAATCAAGAAGACCAGTTTTCACAGTGGGGGCACTTGAAATGGGGGGGGGGAGGAAAGGAAGTCTGTGGAGAAGTCCCTTTCCTGCTAATGGGGGCACTGCATGTTTGGAAGCAGAAAACAGGCCTGTGATGAGTGTGGAGGCAGGTTCTGAGACGACCCCTAGGGCGCCTGCAGCTGGATTCACGCTCTTGCATAACTGCCTCCTGCTTGGCCTAGGCTGGGCCTGTTCACTCCCTCCCAAGGAAGAGAACGTGGCGAAAGGGAGCTGATTCTTAAGAGATCAGGGTGTCACTGACGGTCACTTCCACCTGCTCACAATCTCTCTCAGTCACTTCAATGGAGATGGAGCCACCTGCACACCCACAGAGGGGCCGTGCGGCAAAGAGGGGCCCTAGCCAGCAGCTAGTAAGGACCTAAGACCCCAGTCCAGCCGCAGGGAACTGAGCCTCAGCCAATGGCCCTGGGCAAACTCGGGAGTAGGTCCCCGCCCAGGTAAACCTTGAGCTGCCACGGGCAGCCTTCAGACAGAGCCTGGCCACGCTGTTACCCTTTCCTGACCCGCGGAGACTGTGACATAATGTACCATGTGCGTGCTATTTTAGCTACGAAGTTCTGGCGTGATTTGCTGTACAGGAATAAATAACCCGGGCTTCGCAGGTGGTTCAGTGGTAAAGGATCTGCCTGCCAGGGTGGGAGACGTGGGTTCGGTCCCCTGGTGAGGGAACTGGCCAGGAACTGGCAACCCACTCGCTCCAGTATTCTTTTCTTCTTTTTTCCCGTCTGTTGTCTGTATTTCTAAGTGTAAGAGAGTGTCCAGTCATGCCTTGCTCATATTCATGACCACGCCGGTATTCTTGCCTAGAAAATCCCACGGACAGAGGAGCCTGGCAGACCACCGTCCACGGGTTCAAAAGAGAGTCGAACACGGCTTAGCAGCTAAGCAGCAGCGACAATAAATAAACAGTAAGCAACTAAGGTGAGCCTTCTTAGATGTCCGTCAGGGACGTCCTTTGTGTGTTTCTTGACGCGCTGTGATAGACTGAACAATGCTTCTCCCCACAAAGCTGCCTACTTGCTAATCCCGGGAGCTTGCGAATACGGTATGTTATATGGTGAAAGGGACTTCCAGGTGTGATTAAATTAAGGGTCTTGAGCCTGGAACGTGACCCCGGAATTCCCAGGGAGAGCCAGTGTAATCACAAAGGTCGTTAAAAGAGAGAGTGAGACTGGAGAGCCAAGGCCAGGAAAAGGAGAGGTGAGGTCAGAGGGAGAGGCCAGAGCAACGGGGAGGGGACACAGGGCGGGGGAGGCTGTGCCCCACACGCAGGGAGCCGCCAGCGGGCTGACTTTCTCCAGCACCTCCACCTATGTCCACATCTTAGCCCCCAGCCCTGTTCTGGATTTCTGACCTTGTCTTTGTGACCCCATGGACTATACAGTCCATGGAATTCTCTAGACCAGAATGCTGGAGTGGGTAGCCTTTCCCTTCTCCCGGGGATCTCTCAACCCAGGGATCAAACCCAGATCTCCAACATTGTGGGTGGATTCTTTACCAACTGAGCCACAAGGGAAGCCCTCCAGTCATGAAGTCTGTGATAATTTTTCACAGAAGCAGCAGGAAACTACATATATGTATGGCCCTGTCCTGTTATATTCATTAGATCAGCTCACTTTCTGTACATGGAAACAATTACTCGAAGAAGACTTTTGCTATGGGTTTTGGGTGTTGGTTGTGGCTCAACCCCGTCCTCCGGCACACAGCGTATATTATCACGATGAATCCACTTCTAATGAAATGTAAAGGCCCACACGTGCTGGTGCACACACGCTCCTGCTAACTCCCAGTCAGTCTCACGCCCCCTGCCCCACGCACCCCTTCTCTGCATCAGCATCTCTGGTCCCCTCTTGCGAACAGGATCGCCTGGACCACTCACAGCAGACGGAGAGGGGGACCCTGCTGTGCAAGGCAGGGAGCTCAGCTAGGGGCTCTGTGATGACCCGGGGCAGGATGAGGGTTTCGGGAGGGCAACTCAGGAGGGAAAGAGTATTTGCATACAGATAGCCGGTTCACTTCATTGTACAGAAGAAACTAATACCACATTGTAACGCAATTCTCCTCCAATTAAAAAAAATGTATAGGGTCACATTGTGCCACCTAAGATCGCCGTGTTTAACAGCACGCGGGGGTGGTGCTTCGCAACCAGTGGCCTAGAAGGGGCGGTGCCATGCCTTTCAGAACTCACACCTGTGAGCAGAATAAGGATCTGTTTGCTCAGGTTCTTTTTGGCTGTGAGTGCAGTGGAGCTGGAGGTGATCACGAACAGCCACAAATACCAGATGAATGTGCTGGTTTAATTAGGCCTCTCAGAGTTGGAGAAGACCTCACTGGGTCCCCATCTGCTGCCTACGTGTGAGACTTCCCCTTACAAAGCACAGGTTTTTGTTTCATTATGAAAATGGCTAGGCTAGAATGTGCTTTGCTCTGAGAGGCTCTTAAAGAGGGAGTGGCAGTCTACTTCACACCACGGTCCGCGGGTGAGTAAGAGGACCCATCAGGGGCTCCCTGCTGGTGCGGTGGTGAGGAACCCACTCGCCAGTGCCGGAGGCTCGGGTTTGATCCCTGGTCTGGGAAGGCTCCACGTGCCGCAGAGCAGCTAGGTGTGCGCACCGCGACCACTGCGCCCGCGCCCGGAGCCGGGAGGCACGGCTGCTGCGCCTGCAGTCTGGAGCCCGTGCTCCACAGCAGGAGACGGCCCTGCGGCGAGACGCCCAAGCGCCACGCGCGGTAGCCCCCGCTCTGCGCAGACAGAGAGGAGCCCAAGCGGAAGTGAGGCCCCAGCGCAGCCAGAAATAGACAAACGGATACCATTCCTATACAGATGATGATGACAAGCCCATCAGGACTGGAGGCTTTCACGGTAGGCAGTGGTTTCCAGCGTGGGTGGTTTTCTCCCCCAGGGAGTCCTGGCAATGCTGGGATGCCTCTGGCTGTCGCCAGGCGGGAGGGCTCCTGGTACCTAGCAAGAAGAACCCGAGGAGGCGGCGAAAGACCCTTCAATGCCCAGGACACACCCCACACGCACAAATGCACGAGAAATGACTAGTCAGCCCAAACCGTGTCATCAGTGCGGGGGTCTAGAACTTCTGCAGTAGTCAGTGAGCATGCTGGGTCCATTAAGGTGTGGAAAGCTTTGGGAAGTGCAGGATCAGACAGACTGGCTTCCTGGTATCACTGCGACTGCCCGTTGGAAGCACATGGGATTAAATACAAGCAGCCTAGTCAAGGCATCAGGACCAGGAGAGTATGTCGAAGGAGAAAGGACATGTGACGGGGAATCACACAGGGCGACCTTTTTGCAGTGTGGCATACCGTACCGTCCTGTCCTTTGTTGCTTAGTGACTAAGTCATGTCTGACTCTTTGGGGCCCCAGGGACTGTAGCCCGCCAGGCTCCTCTGTCCATGGGATCTCCCAGGCTAGAATACTGGAGCAGGTTGCCATATCCTTCTCGAGGGGGCTTCCCAAACCAGGGATTGGACCAAAAGCAGGGGGACAGGGGTAGGCAAGGTTAAAGGGAGTGTTATATTTACTATCCCCTCCCTACCCTTAATCATTGTAGTGCAAAGTCAGAGAGACAGAAAGCAAAGAGATCCTCCAACCACAGAGAGCATCGTGTGGAAAAAGCAACTTGTGAAGGCTGCCACTTAAATGTGGGTAAATATGTGTCTCGTTTTGTAAGAAAAAGACAAACTCCCTCCCAGAGTGCCGTGCCATGCCGCATTCTCAGCAGCAATGAAGGAGCATTCCCGTCGCTTCACACCCTCAGCAGCGTTTGGCGTGGGTGGCGCTCTGGACTCCAGCCGTTCAAACAGTCGAGGTGGTATCTCCCTGTTGTTTTAATTTGCATCTCTTTGATGATGTGATGCTGAGTCATCTTTTCAAGGCTTATTTGCCACCAGTACAGGTTCTCTGATGGGATGTCAAGATCTTCATTCTATTTTTGATCAGGTTGTGTTTTTTTTTCCTCATTGAGTTTTAAGATCTCTTTGGATATGTTGGATAAGCCCCTTATCAGCTGTGTCTTTTTCTCCTGTGGCTTGTCTTCTCTTCCTCTTGACATTGTCTTTCCTAGAGAACCAGTTTTTAATTCAGTAAAGTTCAGTTTATCACGTGTTTCTTTCACAAATCATGTCTTTGGTGCTATATGGAAAAATGCATCACCATATTCAAGGTCATCTAGGTCTTCTCCTATGTTATCCTCCAGGAGTTTTGCAGTTTTGCATTCCACACTGAGATCTACTATCGATTTTAATTTTGGGGAGGGTATAAGGTGTGCGTCTAGGTCACTTTTTGGTTCTGGCCTGTTTGGGGTCTTCTGCGTGTCGATGCCGATTGTTCCAGCGTCACTGACACTGTCTCTGCTTCATTGCGCTGCCTTTGCTGCTCTGTCAGAGACCAGTTGAATGCATTTATGCGGTTCTGTTCCAGACCTTTGCGTTCTTTTCCACTATTTGTCCAGTTTCCCACCAAGACACACTCCCTTGATTAGCGTATCTCAGTGATCAGGTCTTGAAGTCAGGCAATGCAAGCCCTTCAACTCTGTTCTTCTCCTTCAATATTGTGTCGAATATTCTGGATATTTTGCCTTTTATCTTAGACTGACCCTACCTGGATAATCCCAGATAATCTCCAACTGTTAAGATTCAGAACCTTAAAATCTGCAAAGTTTTATTTTAGTTTATTTCACCATGTAGCATGAATGTTATGAAGTTCACAGGGATGAGGAGGTGGGCATCCTGGACATCATTCTGCCCACACAGACAGTGATATTGAAGTTTCACCACCTGACAGGTGGTGAGTTTTCAGGGGCCCGTACTGACACCACGACCACTGACATACACGAGAAGTCCCTTGCTGGTGGATGGTCCCAACTAACTGCCCCCATCCTCACACCCACACATGCAGTATTGCTGTCGTTTAGTTGCTAAGTCATGTCCGACTCTTTGTGACTCCGTGGACTGCATGCCAAGCTCCTCAGTCCTCCACTATCTCCTGGAGTTTGCTCAAATTCATGTCCATTGAGTCAGTGATGCCATCCAACCATCTAATCCTCTGCCACCCTCTTCTCCTGTTCATTTGATCTTTCCCAGCATCTGTCTCTTCCAATGAGCTGGCCCTTTACATTCAGCTTACAAGTCCTTCCAATGAATATTCACAGTTGATCTCCTTTAGGATTGACTGGTTTTATCTCCTTGCAGTCCAAGGGACTCTCAAGAGTCTTCTCCCATATCACAATTTGAAAGCATCAGTTCATTGGCACTCAGCTTTCTTTATGGACCTTTGTTGGCAAAGTGATGTCTCTGCTTTTTGATAGGCTGTCTAGGTTTGTCATAGCTTTCCTTCCAAGGAGCACGTGTCTTTCAATTTCATGGCTGCAGTCACCATCTGCAGTGGTTTTGGAGCCAAGAAAATAAAAGTTGTCGTTACATTCAGTGTTGTCTTACTAGTAGTGCTCAGGTAGTAACACCTACGAGTTGCTCCTGCAGGGATTTTCACATGGGATTTGCAAAGGCCTTAGATTTACCCTGGTTCTATTCCTGGGTCATGTTGAAGAGAAAAGCTACCCACTCCAGTATTCTGGCCTGGAGAATTCCATGGACTGGATAGTCCATGGGGTCACAAAGAGTCAGACACAACTGAGCGACTCACTCACTAGATTTACCCACCGCCAATGTCAAGAATCAGTTTTTCCATGTTGCGCACGGTCTGTATGTATCTTATTTGTTGTTACTTGTCTTTCAATAGCGAAGGCTCAGACATTCTCAGTCAGTCCTTAGTCTTCAAGTAAAAGAATCTCAAGCAGTGGTGGAAATAATCTGCGCAAATATGTGGCGTCTACATAACTTCCACGCTTCTCCCGTGCCCAGGGCAGACACTGTGGATCGGTTGGGGCACTCTCTCCCAGAGAACTGGCTATCGGCCACAGAGTTTATCCTGAGACACATCCAGGAAGCTGCTATCGGTGGGGCAAAGGGAGCAGTGTTTTCATACTGGTAACTCACCGTGAGCTGCTCAGCAAGCAAGACCTTGTGTGTTGGTCTGTCTTTTCCTACTTGTGTGTGTGTGTGTGTGTGTGTGTGTGTGTGTGTGTGTGTGTGTTTACTGTTAAACTTCATAGATTACATGCTGGACTTGTTGATGAGATTTTTTTTTTTTTTTTTTACATTTAACAGGAAGAAACGCTTCTTGGAAACAACCCGGCAGGTGGACACTAAAGCCCCCACGCCGTCTCCTGTGTTTTTGGAGAGGGGCCTCTGTGGGCGTTAGGCGCTGTGCACGCAGGCGCTCCTCCAGTTGTGGTGGGCAGGGCTGCCCTCGACCGCGGGGAGCAGCCTTCTCATCGTGGTGGCCTCTTGTGACGGAGCGCTGGCCCCAAGTTGGTGGACTCGGTTGCTGCAGCTCCGGCTCGAGAGTGTGGCTCAGTAGTTGTGACACACGGGTTTGGTTGCTCCCCGGCCTGTGGGATCCTCCTAAACCAGGATCAAACCAGTGTTCCCTGCATGAGCAGGTGGGTTCTCAACCACTGAACCACAAGGCAAGTCCCATTTTCTGTACTTCAGTTCCTCCTTCAAACATCTTGCTGAGTTCAGAGAGGCCTTAATTCAGTGACAGAATCTGGAGCTGGCAATGTCTGAGCTCGGCAGAATACAGACTTCTCTTTGCAACCGTAGGATGCCTTTGCAAAACTTGAACATTTGGAATGGCTCTAAATTTTATATAATAAAGCTCTATTATGAAATATCTGGTTATATGATGATGCTGGCTCTTCTGCCAGTTAAATCATATTCTCTGTACTCTATTACAGTGAAATATTGTGGTATGGCTCTCTGACTTCGTGTGGAGAGTTGCAAACAGTTGCTATATTTCTTGCATCTCCAGCAACTCTTTATTATACATCCCTTGGGACATTACATTTACATCAATGTTTGTAGCTTTTAAAATCTCAAGATGGAGATCATATATATAAAGGGATAGCAATGTTCTTTGGGGATGCTTATGCTATACAAGTTAGCCCTTTACAGATTACATGTTACTCTGAGTTGCTGAGTTGTATCTGATTCTTTTGCAGTCCATGGACTGTAGCCTGCCAGGATCCTCTGACCATGGGATTTCCCAGATGAGAATATTGGAGTGGGTTGCTGTTTCCTCCTCCAGGGAATCTTCCCAACCCAGGGACTGAACTGCGTCTCCTGCATTGGCAGGCAGGTTCTCTACCACTGAGTCAGCAGGGAAGCCCACTGGACTACCTAGTATTGTTGAAGAGATTCATTCAGGTGGGATTTATTAATCTAAACTCACAGCAGATGCAGACTGCAGAGAGAAGGGGGTTGTCAGATACCAGAACTAGCTAACTTGGTGGTGGTGGTTTAGTCACTGAGTCGTGTCTGACCCTTATGGCCCTATGTACAGTATAGCCCACCAGGCCCCTCTGTCCATGGGATTCTCCAGGCAAGAATATGGAGTGGGCTGCCATTTCCTTCTCCAGGGGATCTTCCCAACCCAGGAATCGAACCCGAGTCTTCTGCACTGCAGGCAGATTCTTTACCAACTGAGCTATGAGGGAAGCAAACAAATCAGTTAACAAAACCATGGCAACTCTGTGTTCCACCAGCAAAAAAAAAAAAAGCTTTAGACGTAAAATACGTTAGAAGCAACCACTCCGGGCTGTCCTCTCTCCTGCCACAGCTTTATACGGTGACGCCATAGGCCACCATCGATGGGTCATTAAGCCACTCTTGTAAGCCAGCGTGAGTTTGAGGACCATTGAGCATGGTAAATCTGCCCTTCTGCACCAGAATTAAATAAATACCGACACCGAGTAACACTGCAGTGATCTTCCTAGACTTCTGCCGGGGTAGTTAATAGCCCTTGGAATGTCTCATTTCCTCCTTGACGTGGTGTGCTCTGGACAGCAGCCACCCATTTGGAGGGCTGTGCAAAACACACACACACACGCTTGTTCAACACTTGATGGTAAATTGTTGGGCTTCTTTTTTTTCAGTTTTTCACTGTCAGTGTTTTTAATAGTTAACTCTTTCACACAAAAGGAGTCACAGATCCGCTCAGTTTACAATGTAGCTCAAAGGGCTCACCTGCTAGAGGTTAAACCCTTTTTAAAAATGTATTTTTTATTTATTTGTCTCACGAGTTGTTTTTGAAATTTGTGAGTAGGTTGCCAACACGGACATAGAGATTTTATATGGCAATACAGATTCTTTTGGTGAAAAGAAAGAAGTTTGGTGACTAGACTTGAATTTTGTAAGGAGTCTGTAGAGAAGACATATTCAGTTTCCCCAGTTCTTCATAGACCCAAAGGTTCTGCTCCCTAGCGATGTATGTGTGTGTTAGTCGCTCAGTGGTGTCCGACTCTTTGCGACCCCATGAACTGCAGCCTGTCAGGCTCCTCTGTCCATGGGATTATCCAGGCAAGAATACCATACTCGAGTGGGTTGCCGTTTCCTTCTCCAGGGGTTCTTCCCAACCTGGGGCTCCCACACTGCAGTACCCAATCCAATGAATGTATTTTATACCTTCTGGTTGCCTCTACCCAGCCTAAGCCCTTGCCACTCAGTGTGGTCCATGGACAAGCAGCATCAGCATCACTCAGGAGCTTATTAGACATGCAGCATCCAGACTGCAGCACCCAGACCTCAGCACCCAGACCACAACATCCCAGACCGCAGAACCCAGACCACAGCATCCAGACCACAGCACCCAGACCGTAGCACCCAGACCACAACATCCCAGACCACAGAACCCAGACCACAGTATCCAGACCGCAGCACCCAGACTGCAGCACCCAGACCACAACATCCCAGACCGCAGAACCCAGACTGAAGCACCCAGACCACAACATCCCAGACCACAGAACCCAGACCACAGCATCCAGACCGCAGCACCCAGACCGTAGCACCCAGACCACAACATCCCAGACCGCAGCACCCCAGACCGCAGCATCCAGACCACAGCATCCAGACCGCAGTATCCAGACCGCAGCACCCAGACTGCAGAACCCAGACCACAGCCTCCAGACCGCAGCACCCAGACTGCAGCATCCAGACCGCAGCATCCAGACCACAGCCTCCAGACCGCAGCATCCCAGGCCGCATGCGTTTAACCAGATCCTTGGGTGAACCGAGTGCCTTTTAGAGACTCAGATGGAAGCCGTAGATTGCTTCCTTCTGAGGGTTTCTTGGCTTCTACTGCCTCTGGTGTTTATTTTAGTCTCGCCCCCACCTTCCTCCTCCATTTACTTTGCTCTTTGAATTTAGCACTGCGCTGATACCCTCTGTTCCGCTCTGGTCTCGCCTCACTCTCTGCGGACAGTCAGCGGACACTGATGGCCTGATATGTGAGCAGGCGCAAACACTCTCATCTGTACATTAAGCATGCAAGTGAAGTGAGCACCGTTGGGACCTCCCCGGTGGTCCAGTGCTGGGGACACGGGTTCCAGCCTGGTCGGGGAGGATCCCACGCACCACTAAGCCCATGTGCCACCACGCCTGAGCTCAGCACTCCTGACCGGAGAAGCCCCACAACCGGAGGCTCCCGCGCCAGAACCGCGAGAGAAAGCCAGCGCGCAGCAGAGGCCCAGTGCAGCCGAAGGTAAGTGAAACGAGCAAGTTCTCCTGGCTAGAACTGCAGGGTAGCTGGCTTGAAGGGGACGTTATGGAGGTCATGAAGTCACAGGCTCCCTAGGGTCAGCTGACTGGTGGCCCTCAAAGGGCATGTCCCTATCCTAAGCCCTGGGAGCGGTCACGTGATCTTACCTGGAAAATAAAAGGCTCTTTGCTGCCGTAATTATCAAAGCTAGGTAGCTAGACGATAGACAGATAGATATTGACAGATGAAAAGAGGACACGCGTGCTCAGCGGCTCAGTCGTGTCTGACTCTTTTCTATCCCATGGACTGTAGCCCGCCAGGCTCCTCTGTCCATGGGATTCTCCAGGCAAGAAGACTGGAGTGGGTTGCCGTTTCCTCCTCCAGGGGATCTTCCTGACCCAGGGATCAAACCCGGGTCTCCTGCATTGCAGGCAGGTTCTGAGCTGTGTGGGGAGCTGAGAGAGAGAGAGACGTGTTAAATATGTTAGACCTGTTGGATGTGTTAGACATGGAGGATCAGAGGCCCCAAACCCCCTGAATGAGGGACTGCATTCTAACAAGATTGCTAGTGATTCGCATACAGATTAAAGCGTGAGGAGCCCGGCCCTAAGCGACTTCAGCTGGCAACCGTGCCAGTGTCTTCTTGATCCCGTGTCTGTGTGAAGCCTCCCTTCTCCTCTGCCTCCCCGTCTGCGAGATAATGCTAGAAGGAACACAGATTCCAGGCAACTAAGACACCCAGATTCTAACTCAGAGGGTGAGGCCCCTCCAACGCCTTGTAAGACGCCCTGAGAACAAAGGCAGGTAATGTGCCAACGAGCTGTTTGAGGCAAAGAAAGGCAGGGTTGCTACTGCCTTCACTTCACTTTGTATTACCACCCAGGCAAAGGGTGTTTATTAGAATGTTTACCTGAAAAGGGTTCCATATGACAATTGAAAGCAACAAAGAGCACAAAACTGCTACTGAACGTTTGAATATAAAAATTCTCACCTAGGACTCAAAATAATAGCCTATTAAATGTGCTGGGAGAATGGAAATTTACACAAAGTGGACAATTAAAGAAACGCATCTGCCGATCCTAAATTCAGACATGCCAACCCCGCACAGCAGTGCCTGCAGTAAAGGGCTTCCCCGTCTCCAGCTCTTCCCCAGGCTGGCACTGCCCACTTTTCCTGGGTAATGATGCCTCCGATCTAACAGGAGAGAGGAGGGAAGGAGTCCTAGACCATCTGCAGATTTTCATGAGAAAAGAGGCGCCAATGGGCAGATTAGAGTGAACTGGACTTCCTCCCCAAGGGAAAATTTGGGAGGCATTTTTGAAGTCAAAATATTCATGGTGTGTGAAGTAGAACACTTCTGTTTTATTCTATCCAGAGACATAAAAGGTAAACCTGAGCAAATATTGGAAGAGATTCAGTACAGCAAAAATAAGATAATTTTAAAAAGGACAACCAACCACTTAGGTAATCCATGGCATGATGGAGACATGGAGGACAAAAAAAAAAAAAGGCGGAGACACAAAAGCAAAAGAAGGGCGGCTCCCCTGGAGGCTCAGTGGCAAAGAATCCGCTCGCCAAGGCAGGAGACACGGGCTCAGTCCTCGATCCAGGAAGACCCTCGTGCCGCCACGGAGCAATTAAGCGCACTTGCCACAACTTCTGAAGCTGTGCTCTAGAGCCTGGGAGCCGCAGCTGCTGAAGCGCACCTGTCAGAGCCGGCGCTCCACAGCAGGAGACGCCGCCGCAGCGAGACGCGCACAGAGCTGGAGAGGCTGTGCCGCTGCAGGAGAGCCCCCTGTGAGGGCCGCACGGCCAAAGTCAGTAAACCGTGAAAGAAGGGAGCTGATACCTTTGTACCTACCATACTTCATACGGTCTCGTTTATTCTTATAAAAACGGTCACAATGGATAAATGTTATCTCTGATTTCTAGGAGAGAAAATTGAGACAGAGATTGATCAAGTCACACAAAGAACAGGTTGTGCAGAAAAATAAATAAACAGCACATGCTTCTAGAGACACAATTAGTTTATCATGGAGATATGGAGATAATATCTTCAGCAGAATTCAAGTGTATTTGTGCTATTCAAAACATTTACAATGCCCTACATATTCCATGCGAGAAGCGGTATTGACTATGGCCCGGTGGTAAAGAATCCACTTGCAATGAAGAAGTAGGAGACGTGGGTTCGATCCCTGAGTCAGGAAGATCCGCTGGAGAGGGAAATGGCAACCCACTTCAACACTCATGCCTGGAAAATCCCATGGGCAGAGGAGCCTGGCGGGCTGCAGTCCATGGGGTGACGAAGAGTCGGACAGCACTTAGTGACCGCTGCTGCTGCTGCTAAGTCGCTTCAGTCGTGTCTGGCTCTGTGCAACCCCACACACGGCAGCCCACCAAGCTCCCCCGTTCCTGGGATTCTCCAGGCAAGAACACTGGAGTGGGTTGCCATTTCCTTCTTCACTGCATGGAAGTGCAAAGTGAAAGTGAAGTCGCTCAGTCGTGTCCGACTCCTAGCGGCCCCGTGGACTGCAGCCTACCAGGCCCCTCTGTCCATGGGATTTTCCAGGCAAGAGTACTGGAGTGGGTTGCCATTGCCTTCTCCAACTTAGCAACTCAACAACACCAAAATGAATAACAGGGTTATTTCAGAGGGTTTTCAATTCCTCAGGAGGCTGGGAATTAGCATGGATCTGGAAACATGGAAGTGAAGGGAGCAGTTAAAACTGAAATGATCTGTTCCACATAATCAAGTCTCACTCATTCCGTCAGCAGCTTGTATGGAAAGACCATTTCTGGGGAGCACTGGTAGGCAATAGGGATGCGAAGGTGATTAAAAGGAGTCTTAGTTCTTGAGGGCTCCTCCTAAGGCTGTGAGGCGGAGGTGATCAGACATTGTAATTCAGCGTGAAAAGTGCTGTAGTGGAGATAAGAAGCAGACAGCACACAGACGGGAAGAACAAAAGGAGAATCAATCGGAGCACCGAGCTCGCTTGCTGTGGGAATTCAGGCAGCCAGAACAATGGAGGTTTATTCTGTCTGCAAATAAGGCCAAATACCGTAGGAGAGAAATGAAAGAACATGCCAGGGAGAGAGACCAGCATTCCATATGGAAACAATCATGCCCGTGTCCTACACATCTCCGCTTCCAGTCTGAACGCTGCAAGTTCTCATCATTATTTGGTTCGCAGCTCCCTTTGGGCATGTAATCATCTTGGCTGTTACATATCAGCAGCTTTCTAATTGGTCTCCCTGTATCCATTCTGGCCCAACTCCAAGGCAGTCATCACGCCAAAGGCTTTTTTTTTTTTGCAATGCAAATTAGATCAAGTCACCTACCCCCTCACTGCTTTAAAACTTCAATATCTTCCCATTTGTCTTAGAATATTGTGAGATCTTTAGCACGACCTGAAAGCCTGCAAGGCCCCACCTGGTCTGTAGACCCATCCGCCCCTCTGTCTTCCCTTCTCCAGCTGCAACTCTTTTTCCCGGGGCTTGGATCCTGACAGGTCCCTCCTCTGCATGTCTGTTTCTTGGCTACGAAAGTCTCTATATAACTGCATCAGCAAGCTGACTTTTTCTCATCGTCTTTCCTGACTGAGAAGTGTGTGTTACTCATGGTTAAAAATAAACTATTTTTTTATAATAATAGGCAGTAGAGCCGAGGGGCCAAGTTTGTGTTTCTGAAAACACAAAACCGGAGTTTCCATCTTGGCTCTGCCATTTACCAGCTGTGTAACTTTGAACTCAGTTTCTTCATGGCTAAAGACCAATACCTGCTCCTAGAATAATTAAAAAGATCAGATAAATAATACATGTAAAATATTTTTCCATGATAGTTCTGATTCAGAATTTATTCTCTCTCAGTGAACATTTTTTTTTTCCCTTCAGCACATGCTCTTCTCTTACTTTTTTCCCGCATCTGTTAACGTTTGCAGTTTTTCTACGCCATGTCTGATGCTGCTAGCTGGTTGCTCAGCCATGTTTTGCAGCCCGGTGGACGGTAGCCCCCCAGGCTCCTCTGTCCATGGGATTTCCCAGGCAAGAATACTGGAGTGGGTTGCCATTTCCTTCTCCAGGGAATCTTCCCAAATCAGGGGTCACACCCATGCCTCCTGTGTCTCCTGCGATGCAGGTGGATTCTTCACCACTGAGCCCCCAGGGGAGTTTGACGACGACGTGGAGTGGATCTCATTTTATGCACCTGCTTGTTCACAGAGTGAGATGTTGGTTTAAGGACTGATGTCCTGTTTTAATTTTAGGGGAAAATGTCAATTTATCTAAAGAATATATTGTTTCTTTACCACTCTCTCCATTTTTTTTTTTTTGAATTCTATTATTCATGTTGAGAAAAGGTTCTCCGTGGAACACTGCCCTGTTTAGAAGAGTGGGCTAACATTTTCTAAAGGTCTAAACAGTAACTATGTCAGAGGCTCTGTCAACCATGTCAGCCCTGCCGTTCAGCGTACAATCGCCATAGACAACAGGCAGATAGCGGGCATGGCATGTTCCGGTAAAACTGGAGGCTGGATTGCGCCAAAGACTGCAGTCTGCCGACCCCTGACTTTGAGCACGCTCTCCTGCGTTATCTGGTTCCAGCCTTTCCTTGCCTTTGAGCTGCTTCACAACTTGACATCCAGGCCAGGTGGTGCCAGTGATAAAGTATCCGCCTGCCAACAGAGGAGACCCAAGAGACACAGGTTCGATGCCTGAGTCAGGAAGATCCCCTGGAGGAGGGCATGGCAACCCACTCCAGTATTCTTGCCTGGGAAATCCCAAGGACAGAGGAGCCTGGGGGGCTATGATCCAGGGGGTCCCAGAGAGTCGGCCATGACTGAGTGGCTGAGCGCGGCACAGCAACCCTGCAACTGCGAGTAACAGTGATGGGAAAGAATCCCTCTGCCTGGTGCTGGTTTGATATGATTCCAGATCTACTTGTTTATGACTTAAGTTGTTTTAATCCACTTATTTATGACAAAGACAACACTGCTGCTGCTGAGTCGCTTCAGTCGTGTCTGACCCTGCGCGACCCCAGAGACGGCAGCCCACCAGGCTCCCCCAACCCTGGGGTTCTCCAGGCAAGAACACTGGAGTGGGCTGCCATTTCCTACTCCAATGCATGAAAGTGAAAAGTCAAAGTGAAGCCACTCAGTCGTGTCCGACTCTGTGCGACCCCAGAGACGGCAGCCCACCAGGCTCCCCCGCCCCTGGGGTTCTCCAGGCAAGAACACTGGAGTGGGCTGCCATTTCCTACTCCAATGCATGAAAGTGAAAAGTCAAAGTGAAGCCACTCAGTCATGTCCGACTCTTCGCGACCCCATGGACTGCAGCCCACCAGGCTCCTCCGCCCATGGGATTTTCCAGGCAAGAGTACTGGAGTGGGGTGCCATTGCCTTCTCTGCAAAGACAACACAAAATAAGCCAAATAAGAAGCTGCTCTTTGAGGTAAAGTTGATTTCAGAATGAGAGGAGTCTTGTCAAGATGGTTGACAAGGAGCCCAGTTCTGGAGGCGTCTTGACAGGAGCGGGTGGAGATGCAGCCGGGGAAAGGTGACGGAGTGTGCGTGTGGGGACGTGTGAGGAGTGTCTGGGAGCGTGCATCCTGGCAAAAATCACCCTTGACGTGGCCCTGGGGAGATCCCGAGACACTTCTCCTGTGGTGACGAGGTCACTCTTGGCAGGTGGTGACGTTAGACCCATCAGCAGCTTCAGGAAGAGAAAGGACCTCTGCACCTGCCTCGGGGGAGCTTCATAGGCAGTGGCTTTGCATTGGTTCCTGGAGTGATAACCCCCAGAGCGCCCACTCTGCAGACCAGCATGGCGCCTGGTTCCCTAGCAACCAAGGTCTAACAACAAGGGACCTTCCTTCCTGCAGCGGCCGCTGTGAGTCTGCTCTCGGTTGGTCAAACCCTTGGTCCCTGTACTGACTCCTGCAAAGGTGCACTCGAGCTAACTCCGGACTCTTTTCCTCTCATCTTCCCTTTCCTGAACCAACAAGGCCAGCCATTTATCATTTGTTTGGAGTATGCTGTTTCTCTCCTGGATTATTAAGAGACTTTATCTGCTATTAGCTTGTAAAATTCTTATGAATCTTGCTGTGAACTTATGTTAAATAAGCTGGTGGCAAAGACAAACTCAGTCTCTGAGCATAATCTGCCATCCCTGAAACAGAGCATCTACAGATATGAGAAAGTCTGACCCAGGCATGAACCTCAAATCTGTTTTAAAATAACCCTCTTTTGCATTGTCTATTTGTAAATTTATTTCAACATTCCTTTAACTCAGTATAAATTTATCCTTCTTTAACTTCTTCAAAACAGTTGTAACATCATACAGATTTCCTCATTAATAACGAGCTAAACTCACTCTTGTGTTCATGTTGTGTCTGTATGAAAATCATGAGTTCGTCCTTAAAACAAAACACCCTCTACTGCACGCTGGAGCCTCTCAGCCTTCATGACACCTTACTGGCCTTTCATAACTTCTGTACTGTAGAATCGTAATATTATACTGGCCAAATTCTTTTAACAATGTCCGTTCTATATTCCAGCTGTTTAATGAATGCCTTATTTAAATGAGGATGCTTCTCACCGCTAAGGTTTCCATTTGATTGCCACTTTTTTCATTTCATTGCTGCTTGTTTTTGTTTTATAGTTTCCTATAGATTGATAGTTCCTTGTGGACATAGTTTCTGTCCTTATTTCTTTGAGTTTCCAAAACATGTGGTAAAAACATAAGCTGCATCAACGCGAGGCGCTGTAAACAGGGCATGTTACACACTCCAGGGCCTGAAGGTGCCTTAAACTAGGGTTTTCCAGGTGAGTTTAATGTTCTAATTGCTTATTCTGCAGCTTCTTGGCACTAGATAACTTAACGTGCTTGGTTTCTAAACCATTCTGACTTGCACATCTGTGCTCACTGGACATCATGCCAAACCTTTAGATGGAACAGATTGTTTTCTTTTTATATTTTTCACTATTTATCTGTGGTCTCTCTCTCCCTCCTTCTCTTTCTCTCTCTCTCTCACACACACACCAACACAAATTTTTGTTTACTTTTTGACTGAATCCTCTGAGTTTCAAGAATACACAGAAGAACCATACAAAAAAGATCTTAATGTCCCAGATAACCACAATTGTGTGATCACTCACCTAGAGCCAGACATCCTGGAATGGGAAGTCAAGTGGGCCTTAGGAAGCATCACTATGAACAAAGCTAGTGGAGATGATGGAATTCCAGCTGAGATATTTCAAATCCTAAAAGATGATGCTGTGATAGTGCTACCACTCAATATGCAAGCAAATTTGGAAAATGCAGCAGTGGCCGCAGGCCTGGAAAAAGTCAGTTTTCATTCCAATCCCAAAGAAAGGCAATGCCAAAGAATGCTCAAACTACTGCACAATTGCACTCACTCACACACTAGTAAAGTAATGCTCAAAATTCTCCAAGCCAGGCTTCAGCAATACGTGAACCATGAACTTCCTGATGTTCAAGCTGGTTTTAGAAAAGGCAGAGGAACCAGAGATCAAATTGCCAGCATCTGTTGGATCATCAAAAAAGCAAGAGAGTTCCAGAAAAACATCAATGTCTGCTTTATTGACTATGCCAAAGCCTTTGACTGTGTGGATCACAATAAACTGTGGAAAATTCTGAAAGAGATGGGAATACCAGACCGACCACCTGACCTGCCTCTTGAGAAATCTGCATGCAGGTCAGGAAGCAACAGTTAGAACTGGACATGGAACAACAGACTGGTTCCAAATTGGGAAAGGAGTGCATCAAGGCTGTATATTGTCACCTTGTTTATTAAAATTCTATGCAGAGTACATCATACAAAATGCCAGGCTGGAAGAAGCACAAGCTGGAATCAAGATTGCCAGGAGAAATATCAATAACCTCAGATATGCAGATGACACCACCCTTATGGCAGAAAGGGAAGAGGAACTAAAGAGCCTCTTGATGAAAGTGAAAGAGGAGAGTGAAAAAGTTGGCTTAAACATCAACATTCAGAAAACGAAGATCATGGCATCTGGTCCCATCACTTCATGGGAAATAGATGGGGAAACAGTGGAAACAGTGGAAACAGTGGCAGACTTTACTTTCTTGGGCTCCAAAATCACTGCAGCTGGTGACTGCAGCCATGATATTAAAAGATGCTTGCTCCTTGGAAGAAAAGTTATGACCAACCTAGACAGCATATAAAAAAGGAGAGACATTGCTAACAAAGTTCATCTAGTCAAAGCTATGGTTTTTCCAGTAGTCAAGTATGGATCTGAGAGTTGGACTATAAAGAAAGCTGAGTGCTGAAGAACTGATGTTTTTCAACTGTGGTGTTGGAGAAGACTCTTGTGAGTCCCTTGGACTGAAAGGAAATCCAATCAGTCCATCCTAAAGGAAATCAGTCCTGAATGTTCATTGGAAGGACTGATGCTGAAGCTGAAACTCCAATACTTTGGCTACGTGATGTGAAGAACTGGTTCCTTAGAAAAGATCCTGATGCTGGGAAAGACTGAAGGTGGGAGAAGGGGATGACAGGATGAGATGATTGGATGGCATCACTGACTTGATGAACATGAGTTTGAGCAAGCTTAGGGAGTTGGTGATGGACAGGGAGGCCTGGCGTGCTGCAGTCCATGGAGTTTGCAAAGAGTCAGAGACAGCTAAGTGACTGAACTGAATTTCCAGTCTAGTGTTTGTCTTTTGATGGCAATTTGAGACTCTGCATCTGTAGAGACAATGAGGATATTCCATATCCAACCACTGAGTTGGGAAGATTTTGTTCTTGGTTTCAAGGCTGAGTCTGCAGCCTTGGAAACGAAGTCTCATATTTCCCTAGGTCTTCAGCTTTCTGAATGTCTTAGCCCCTGGCATCAATCCGTGCAGGTTCTTTTTCAGTTTCTTCCCCAGTTTCTTCCCAGAGTGTCCGCAACCCAGCCTAGCTCTTGCCTCCAAACAATGCTGAGTTCTCTGACTCAGCTGGGGTTTCCCAGATGGCTCAGTGGGTAACGAATCTGCCTGCCAATTCAAGAGACTTAAGAGACATGGGTTTGATACCTGGGTTGGGAAGATCCCCTGGAGGAGGAAATGGCAACCTACTCCAGTGTTCTTGCCTGGAGAATCCCATAAATAGAGAAGCCTGGTGGGCTACAGTCCATAGCATCACAGAGATGGATACGACTGAAGCAACCGAGCTGGTACACACACTGACTCAGTTACCTATAGGCAACATCCTACCAGCGGGGCTGCCTGCTTCCAGACCAGCAGTGTAGCTTGAAAAAGGTGTAACCTGTTCCCAAGCACAGCCATGTCCTTCTCAGTGTATCCTGCCTGTTATTTCATCTGTCGCCGCTATGCTTTTGCAGCTGAGACACTGAGTCAAGTATGGAAACGTCTGATCATCTGGATTGCAGTTGTGTTACTGTTTACATTGCATAAGATGATTCATTTAAATGCTGAGAAACAAAAGGAAGTAAAATCTTGCATCTGTAACTCTTGAATTTGACGAGTCGGTCAGATACTTGGAAAGATGTAAATAAATAGAAATAATGTGAACTATTTGATGAATGGGACTTTGATAACTCATTTTTTAAAACCTCTGAAGAAGATTAGTGACTGCTGCGCTAATGTCCACAGCTGGTAAGGGTTTGCTGCCACTTCAAAAAATCGATGGGAAAACACTGAAAAGTTCAAAATCGCTCCCAAAATAGTTTTAACCCTTGCATTTTTCCCCAGATACTTGCAGTTCAAAAGAATACTCACTAGTCTGGCCTATGTGCTTGAGCTATGCCATCGACCCCTGCGAGCTAAGTCACTTCGGTCCTGTCTGATTCTCTGCCACCCCATGGACTGCAGCCCGCCAGGCTCCTCTGTCCCTGGGATTCTCCAGACAAGAGTACTGGAGTGGGTTGCCGTGCCCTCCTCCAGGGGATCGTCCCGACCCAGGGATCGAACCCGCGTCTGTCACGTCCTCTGCACTGGCAGGAGGGATCTCACTGCCAGCACCACCTGGGAAGCCCTGCCATCTACCATCAAATAATGAGATGCCGTCTCGGGGTCTCCCTGGTGGCACAGCGGTAAGGAATCACCTGCCAGTGCTGAGGACAGGTGTTTGATCCCTGGCCTGGGAAGACCCCACATGCCACTGAGCAACCAAGCACCACAGCCACTGAGCCTGCTCTCTAGAGCCTTCAGGCCACATCTGCTGAGGTCACGAGCCGCGGCTGCTGAGACCCACGCGCCCGAGAGCCTGTGCTCACAGTAAGGGATGCCACCACCACAAGAGGCCTGGGCACTGCAGCAGAGAACAGCCCCTGCTCATGGCAGCCAGAGAAGTCTGGAGCCGAGCAACAAAGAGCCTGCACAGCCGTAAATAGATATCCACACACATGCTCTTAAAACAAGACAGTATCTCAATTTAAAGGAGATCCATATAAAGAGACGCGAAACTGAGGACTTACTGCCTGTGAGTGTGCAGTGACGCCTTTCAAATAAATTTAGCACGTCAGCACTTACCGGGGCTATTCACCAAGCCTGAAGTCTGAGTCTGCTCCCTGAAGCCTCGGTACACGCAGGATCCGCAGACGTCTCCCCCCGCGGTGCCCAGTGATTCCTTGGGTATCTTTTGCTTTTTTCTCATCAGAAGTCAGGGTCAATAATTTTGACCTGGAGGTCGTCCAGCGGTTCAGACTCTGGGCTGCCACTGCAGGGGGCAGGGGTTCGATCCCTGCTTGAGGACTAGGCTCCTGCAGCGGGGCTACAAACTTTAAAAACCAGCAGCAAAAGGGGTCACATATATTGGTGATTTTAACACTGGGCAAGATCAGTTAGGTTGGTTGTATCGGGCGATTCTGACTCCCAGGGCACGTTTGACACAGAGACATTTGACCTGGAGCCATTTCTGGTTATCATAACAGGGAAAGGAGAGGCCACTGGTATCCAATGCATGAGAGAAGCCCTGCAACTGAGCTTTACGTGGCTCAGAATCTCAGCAGGGAAGAGGTTGAAAAACTCTGGGACAGAGGTAAACATCTTATTTGAGAGATGTTTAACAAATTTCTGTGTAATCTTATACACATCTGTGTGGGCTTGCACAGGGGCTCAGACGGTAAAGAACCTGCCTGCTGATGCAGGAGACATGAGTTCCATCTCTGGGTCGGAACAATCCCCTAGAGGAGGGAATGGCAACCCGCTCCAGTATTCCTGCCCGGAGAATTCCATGGACAGAGCAGTCTGGTGGGCTACAGCCCACAGGCTTGCAAAGAGTCAGACACAACTTTGTGACTAGCACTTATATACATATATATATACATGAAAGCGAAAGTGAAGTCGCTCAGTCGTGTCTGACTCTTTTAACCCCGTGGACTGTAGCCCACCAGGCTCCTCTTTCCATGGCATTCTCCAGGCGGGAATACTGGAGTGGGTTGCCGTTTCCTCCTCCAGGGGATCTTCCCCACCGAGGGATCGAACCTGGATCTCCTGCATTGCAGGCAGACGCTTTAACCTCTGAGCCAGCAGGGAAGCCCATATGCATGCAGATATGTAAGAATTCCTGTATATCGCCTCACTGTGTGCATGTGTGTGAGAGTCTGCAGGAACCACGATAGGGTTTCAGGGGGAATTTCCTGCCATGGGTCCTGGTTCTTTCACTGGAGCTTCCTGTGTTCAAAATACCATCCTGCACATGTTCTAATTAGTTCACTGAACCTTCATAACAACGTTTGCAGGTGGGTAACATTATTATTCCCACATTGTAGATAAAAAAATCAAACAACTAAGATTCAGAGAGGTTACGTAGCTTCCTTCGGTCACAGAGTTAGTAAGTTGGAGGTTCATGATTATCACTCAGAGAGTCTAAATGACCTGAACCACTTCTTAATATCGCCTGATCGCTGAGCCCCAAAGACCTTTCAGAGCCTTTCCACTGGGACCTCCATGAGCCCTTCCTTCTTTCCTTCTGTAAAAGGCAAGCTCACGCGCTGGTTTGCACTTGAGCCGCGGTGAAGCTGAGTCATTAAGGCTTCAGGAGGGAGTGGAGGTGCACATCAAAGCCCCTGAGATGACTGCTAATTGGAAGAGCAAACGGATAAAGCTGACTTTTTTTTCAAAAACGATTTCCAAGTCCCTACCAGGTGCCCGAGCAGATAAAGCCAGGTCGCAGGGATGTTTCTCTGCCGGGGATGAGCAGGAGGCCCCTGAGCCCCGGTCTCAGCCTAGGGTGTCTCTTACAGCAAAGCTGAGCACGGCTTTGGTTCATCGTGTCTGGATTTCACTGCAGGATCCAGGAATGCCCAGGAAACACTTTGAAAAAGGCAGACTCAGGCCCTGATCAGAAGAATCTTATTATCCAAGTTGCAACATGCAAATATCTTCTTTGCATTCTGCTTTCTGCAAACAGAGTTGGGAAAAATAAGCAGGGGAAAATGACGAGGAACAAAAAACAAAAAAAGCCGCACGATTCATGCTTCACAAAGTCCTGTAGGTTATTACCATGTTTTAAATTGTGAGTTGCAAACACAAGCTGTTCTTAAACAAGAACAAAAAGAAAAAGCAGATGGTTTCTTTTTACATCCTGCGAAACTTTTCCTGAATATAAGCGTATGTTCCCTTCTCCCCAGCTGGCATTCCCCATGCAAATGATCCGTTTTCTGTCATTTTGAGAAAAATCCTTGATTCCCCCACCCTCCATCTCAAATGCCAAAATACCTAGAAATGAGAGCAGGAAGAGAAATCGCCAAAATATTTTTATCCCACATGTCTTTGAGGCTCCAAAGACCATACACCTGCATATAAACACAATTGGCATAAGGCAGCTGTCACCATGATCTTATTTTTACCTGTATTTTTTATGTGATGTATGTTTATTTCAACAAACATCTTTATCGCTGATCAGTTGCTTTTGCTATGTACGACACAGTGGAAAGAGACTGAGATTTTGCAGTTATATAGATTTCTGGATTATATAGATTCTTGGGTTCAAATTCTAGCTCAGCAGCTTATTAAATAAATGCATCCTTGGGAAATTTATTTAAAATGACTTCTGTGACTCAGTTTTTTTTTTTTTTTTCACTTAAAAAGTGGAATGAGTCAAATCTGCCTTTTCAGGGAATATTTCAAAGATGAATTTCAGTTTGGGAGCCACTGCACAGACTCGTGTTTGCCTTCCTGACATAAATAATAAGAGTGATAGCACTTTCTTCACAGAATTATTTGATGATGAAATAAGACATTGTATTATTCATACAACATTCTAAGTTCTAAATAAATGGCAGTTATTATCGAGCTGTTACTGCTTTATTGGTATTTGTTGGTATTATTAACCTGGAAAAGGATATGAAGACCCAAAGAATCTTGACTGCTCTTCAGTTTTGCTCATGTATCTGCACTGTTTTAAAATAATTTCCCACAAATATTCACTGACATCCTGGCTTAGGTGGATAGCAATCGCATTAGCTTCACAACAGACCTTAGCAGCCAAAAGCGGGTCTTCCTAGACATTACGCAAGCTTTCCTTGTGCCTGAAGAGTTTTAGGAAGAGGAGATTCTAATTTTCCCAATCAGTTTTATTTTATAGCCAAGATGTACTTGATGTGCGTGCATGCGTGCCAAGCTGCTTCAGTCCTGTTTGACTCTTTTGCGACCCCCTGGACTGTAGCAGCCAGGCTCCTCTGTCCATGGGATTCTCCAGGCAAGAATACTGGAGTGGGTTTGCCAGGGGATCTTCCCAACCCAGGGATCGAACTCAAGTCTCGAGTCTCCTGCTTTGGCAGGTGGGTTCTTTACCACGAGTGCCACCTGGGAAGCCCATACTTGACTTAGTAGTAGGCATTTATCCCAAACTTAGTGACTTAAAAGAAAAACAAAAGACATTTAAGTCATGCAGTTTCCGAGGTCATGTCTCCAGGAACAGCAGAGCTGGGTGGTTCCGGTTTGGAGTCTCTGAGAAAACTGCAGCCAAGTTGTCAGCGGGCCTGTGGTCGTCCAAAGGCTTGGCTAAGGGTAGCCTCTGACATGGCTCACTCGAGCAGCTCTTGGCTTGAGCGAGCGGGGAGGCAGTGGGGGCGGTGAGAGTGAAAGGTGCTCTTGGGTGGGCCTGTGACCCTGTGAGCTCGGGCACTCAGTCGTGTCCAACTCTCGGGACCCCGTGGACTGCAGCCCGCCAGGCTTCCCTGTCCATGGGACTCTCCAGGCAAGGACACTGCTGCGGCTGCCATGCCCTCCTCTGGGCACCGTCCTGACCCAGGGACGGGCCTGTACTCTTGTGTCTCTTGCATTGGCAGGATGCAGTCTTTATCACCAGTGGCCCCCAGGAAGCCCACACTACCACCTCCCCAGGGTTCTGTCGCTCACACACCAAACCTGGCATAATGAGGGTGTGAACACCCAGACGCTGGGACCCCTGCGGACCGGCTGCCACAGTACCCAGCCCCGAAACTTATCCTAAAACAGGCGAATGCGGTAAGTGGGGATGGCGAGCAGTACCACCTTCCAGCCGAGGAATTCACAGTCTCTTCATTCACTGAATACCAAATTTAACTTCTCTCCCTTCCAAGAAGCCTTCCTGACAAGATGTATTTCCAATCGTCTCCTTCCTATTAATGCTGACAGCATTTGTTCACACCTCTCTGCTTGAACAATGTCATATTACTCAGTTTTTATTTCACAAAAGCTAGTCTAGTCATCATGAGGGCAAATGTGATGTCAAATTTATTTTTGGATTCTTTAAAATTCCTTGCACGCACTAAGTACATGGAGTCAGTACAAATTCCCCCCAACTCTGCGAGCTTCCCAGTGAACAGGCCTGAATGATGGACGTTCCAGGTTGCAGTGCCCTAAAGCTCTAGGAGGGCTGCCCTGGTGGCCCAGATGGTGAAGAATCTGCCCAAAATGTGGACGATTTGGGTTTAATCCCTGGATTGGGAAGATCCCTAGAGGAGGGCATGGCAGCCCACAGCAGTATTCTTGCCTGGAGAATCCCATAGACAGAGGAGCCTGGTGGGCTACAGTCCATGGGGTCCCAAGAGTTGGACACAACTGAGAAACTAAGCACAGCACACAGCTCTCTCAAATCCTCAGTCATTCCACTGCAGTTCCGTCTTGGCCATTGATGGTTTTGTCACCAAGCTGCAGCAATGAAATTAAAAGACGCTTACTCCTTGGAAGGAAAGTTATGACCACCCTAGACAGCATATTAAAAAGCAGAGACACTTCTTTGTCAGCAAAGGTCTGTCTAGTCAAAGCTATGGTTTTTCCAGTAGTCATGTATGGACGTGAGAGTTGGACTATAAAGAAAGCTGAGTGCCGAAGATTTGATGCTTTTGAACTGTGGTGTTGGAGAAGACTCTTGAGAGTCCCTTGGACTGCAAGGAAATCCAACTAGTCCATCCTAAAGGAGATCAGTTGTGGGTGTTCATTGGAAGGATTGATGTTGAGGCTGAAATTCCAATACTTTGGCCACCTGATGCGAAGAGCTGACTCACTGGAAAAGACCCTGATTCTGGGAACGATTGAGGGCAGGAAGAGAAGGGGACGACAGAGGATGAGATGATTGGATGGCGTCATTGACTCGATGTACATGGGTTTGGGTGGACTCCGGGAGTTAGTGATGGACAGGGAGGCCTGGCGTGCTATGGTTCATGGGGTTGCAAAGAGTCAGACATGACTGAGTGACTGAACTGAACTGAACCATGTCCAACTGGTGGTCCCGTGGTTGAGAATCCATCTTCTAAGGCAGGGGAAGCAGGTTTGACCCCTGTCCGGGGAACTGAAAACTCATGTGCTGCAGAGCAGCTGAGCCCGGGAGCCACTGTCAGAGTGTCGGCGCGCTGCACCAGCGGGCCCCGAGTACCGTGGCTAAGACTTGACATAACCAAATAAACACGTTTTTAACAAGTGTCTCTGATGGTGAGTCTTGAGTCTAGCAGACCTTTCAGTTAACAAAGACTAGTTCCCAGTCAAATTGAAAAGACAGCCCACAGACTGGGAGAAAATATTTGCAGATGGTGTGATCTACAAGAGATCAGTCTCCAAAATTCACAAACAGCACATGATGCTTAACAGCCTCAGAGCAAACAAACCAATCAACAAATGGGCAGAAGACCTAAACAGACATTTCTCCAAAGAAGACACGCAGCTGGCCAAGAAGCACGTGAGAAGATGTTCAGCGTCACCAGCATTAGAGAAATGCAACTCAAAACCACAGTGAGGTATCACCTCACACCAGGCAGGACGGCCATCATCAAAAATCCACAGGCAATAAATGCTGGGGAAGGTGGGGAGAGAAGGGAACGCTCTTGCATGGTGGCGGGAATGTACGTTGGTAGAGCCGCTGTGGACGGCAGTATGGACGTCCCTTAAAAAAGTAAAAATAGAGCTACCAGACGCCCCTGCAGTCCCACCTCGGGCCTACGTCCACGGGAAAACACGGCCCTAAGGGCGCGTACACTCCCATGCTCACCGCAGCACGGTTTACGTAGCCGGGTCACGGCCGCAACCTGAATGCCCATCACAGGGGAATGGACAAGGGAGACGAGGTGCATGGGAACCCTGGAATGCCACTCAGCCGTTCGAAGAACGAAGCAGCGCCATGTGCAGCAATGTGGGTGGGCCCAGAGTGTCACACCAAGTGAAGAAAGCAGAGGAGAGACACCGCATGACATCCCTCATAGGCTCGGCTCCCCTCGCTGTTTCCTGGAGTTTGCTCAAACTCGCGTCTCTTGAGTTGGCGATGCCATCCAACCATCTCCACTGAGCCCGTTTTTCATTATTAAAGCACATTGATGGGAATTCCCTGGCTGTCCGGTGGTTAAGACTTCACTTTCCAGCGCAGCAGGTGCGGCTTTGATTCCTGGTTGGGGGTCTAAGATCCCACACGTCCTGCAACCAAAAAACCAGAATGTAAACAACAGAAGCCATATTGTAACAAATTCAACAAAGATGTTACAGAGAAAAAGCATGCAGGGGCTTTGCTGGCGGTGCAGTCCACAGGAATCCGTCTGCCAGGGCATGGGCAGAGGTCCCACCCTGGTCCAGGAAGGTCCCATATGCCGAGGAGCAGCCAAGCCCACGTGACATTACTGAGCCTGTGGGCCACAGGTACTGATGCCTGGATGCCCTAGAGAACCACACTCCCCAACAGGAGAAGGCGCCGGTAACGGGCAGCCTCTTTCCACAGCTGGTAAGGGCCACACGCCTGGGGCCTGCTCCATGAGAGAAGCTGCTGCACGCTCAGGGAGGAGGCCCGCTCAGGGAGGAGGCCCGCTCAGGGAGGAGGCCCGCTCAGGGAGGAGGCCGCCTCAGGGAGGAGGCCCGCTCAGGGAGGAGCCCCGCTCAGGGAGGAGCCCCGCTCAGGGAGGAGGCCCGCTCAGGGAGGAGCCCCGCTCAGGGAGGAGCCCCGCTCAGGGAGGAGCCCCGCTCAGGGAGGAGGCCCGCTCAGGGAGGAGGCCCGCTCAGGGAGGAGGCCGCTCAGGGAGGAGCCCGCTCAGGGAGGAGGCCGCCTCAGGGAGGGCAGGAGGCCCCGCTCAGGGAGGAGGCCCGCTCAGGGAGGAGGCCCGCTCAGGGAGGAGCCCCGCTCAGGGAGGAGGCCGCCTCAGGGAGGAGGCCCGCTCAGGGAGGAGCCCCGCTCAGGGAGGAGGCCCGCTCAGGGAGGAGCCCCGCTCAGGGAGGAGCCCCGCTCAGGGAGGAGCTCTGCTCAGGGAGGAGCCCCGCTCAGGGAGGAGGCCCGCTCAGGGAGGAGGCCCGCTCAGGGAGGAGCCCCGCTCAGGGAGGAGGCCGCCTCAGGGAGGAGGCCCGCTCAGGAGGAGGCCCGCTCAGGGAGGAGGCCGCCGCTCAGGGAGGAGCCCCGCTCAGGGAGGAGGCCCGCTCAGGGAGGAGGCCCCGCTCAGGGAGGAGCCCGCTCAGGGAGGAGGCCCGCTCAGGGAGGAGCCCCGCTCAGGGAGGAGGCCCGCTCAGGGAGGAGGCCCGCTCAGGGAGGAGCCCCGCTCAGGGAGGAGGCCGCCTCAGGGAGGAGCCCCGCTCAGGGAGGAGCCCCGCTCAGGGAGGAGGCCCGCTCAGGGAGGAGCCGCTCAGGGAGGAGGCCAACCGCTCAGGGAGGAGGCCCCGCTCAGGAGGAGGCCCGCTCAGAGGAGCCCGCAGGGAGGAGCCCCGCTCAGGGAGGAGGCCGCCGCTCAGGGAGGAGGCCCGCTCAGGGAGGAGCCCCGCTCAGGGAGGAGGCCGCCTCAGGGAGGAGCCCCGCTCAGGGAGGAGGCCCGCTCCAAGGGCAGGAGGCCCGCTCAGGGAGGAGGCCCCGCTCAGGGAGGAGCCCCGCTCAGGGAGGAGCCCGCTCAGGGAGGAGCCCCGCTCAGGGAGGAGGCCGCTCAGGGAGGTAGGGCCCCGCTCAGGGAGGAGCCCCCCGCCTCAGGGAGGAGGCCGCCCGCTCAGGGAGGAGCCCGCTCAGGGAGGAGGCCCCGCTCAGGGAGGAGGCCCCGCTCAGGAGGAGCCCCGCTCAGGGAGGAGGCCCGCTCAGGGAGGAGCCCCGCTCAGGGAGGAGCCCCGCTCAGGAGGAGCCCCTCAGGGAGGAGCCCGCTCAGGGAGGAGGCCGCTCAGGGAGGAGCCCGCTCAGGGAGGAGGCCCGCTCAGGGAGGAGGCCCGCTCAGGGAGGAGCCCCGATCAGGAGGAGGCCCGCTCAGGGAGGAGAGGGAGG